>NW_013680345.1:0-5395 GCF_000517525.1 Limulus polyphemus
TTAAAGTCCCGAATAATCTTAGCAGATTACGGCTGTGACATATATCACCTCCAACGATCAAATTTCTATATTGCTATGTTTCTGGTAAATTGTTTTTATAATGACTCTCGCACTGTGATGTATACGACACTGAATCACGTTCAGCGAAATGAAAACAAAATTCATATTCTGTTTATACTGGATTACTTGATTACTGCTGCGTCTTTAACAACATCCCTACAAAAATGGACTTTAGTATATTCAGGATTATCGAATAATTTTGAAATACCCAAAGAAAGGTAAATCCAAAATACAAATGCAATGTAGTGGTATATTTTCCAGATATCACAAGCATTTGCCGTTAACATTTCTTCTGGATATGTCTCGTAAAGAAGTATGCGCCTATGCGCACGTATCTAATTCATTTACGAGAATAAAAACACAAAACAAATCATTCATCAAATGAAAAAGTTTACACATTATTTTTTATTATCATACGGTTTGTTTGTTTGAAGTTAAGCACAAAGCTACACAATGGGCTATCTGTGCTCTGCCCACCATGGGTATCGAAACCCGGTTTCTAGCGTTGTAAGTCCGCTGTGCTACTGGGGTGGGGGGCTTATCATACGGCAAAGTCTTCGTTATTGGACGTCATATACGTTACATTAAGGTTATTAAAAATGCATGTCTTAATTTCAGTGGAGACCCGACATACACACAAGTCGGAACGATTTTGGAGCCTCACTACGTCCTTACGACCCATGTCGCCATGTTAGGTCGTGTTCTATCTGACGACCGTGCATCTTGACAATAGCCCAGCAGTGTAGTTGCCATTGTAAAAGGATTCGCCATAAAGCTGTCATATCCGAAACATACCACCCCTCCCTGAAAATTTATATCATACAGTTAGCGTGCAAGGACGACGGTTTCTCAGCTCCCGTTTCAATAATCCGATCGAACAAAAATCTATAGGTGAACTGACCAGTATGCCTTAGCATAGAATAGGGTGATTCTCTAGCTGCTTGCAGCATGCGAAAGGTTCAGCGGATTTGTTGTGGAAGCAACATGTATACACGTGACTTTGTCACTTTTTCAGAAGAAGGTCCTTATTGATTATTTTGCGCACCGTTGCCTGTGGCACTTGGGCGGATTTTGTCATTGAAATTTGTACATAATTTGCTTAACATACCTGGGGTACGACTTGTTGCAGGTCCTTTTGTTGATGGTCCTGGTGCTCCAAGCTATTGCACATGCCTTTGTTTTCCAATGCCATTAAACACAAGGGCTATCACCATCTTGGAAATTGTAAATCCCAGATCTGAATAAGATATCTTCATGATATGAGTGCATGGATAATTTGCACCGGAAAGGGCTGTTACATGTCATTCCCAAAAGCAACCAGTTTTTGGTGGCATTACCTATAACACCAACTGCATAACGCCAAACAATGTCCATATGTATTTCTGATATATGCCGTTCCACCGCGAAGTTATATAGGCTATGGTTGCCACGTGTCTTAGTTGCTTATGTGAACATTCAATATCGTTTTAATATAACGTACTTCATTCTTGAGGACAACATAAGGAAATGAAATGTGGCTTTGTTTTTATATTATCTTGACTGTGGCATGGCCTGGTAATTAGAGCTTTCAACTCGCAATCTGTGAGTCGCGGGATCGAAGTCCTGTGCCGAATATGCTCGCCCTTTCAGCTGTGGGGGCGTTATATGTGACGGTCATTCCCACTATCCGTTGGTAAATAATAGCCCAAGGGTTGGCGGTTTGTGCTATCAGCCAAATGCCTTCCTTGTGATTGGTATTCCAAATTTATGGACGGCAGCAGGTAGCATTAGTAGCTTTGCCAGAAACAAACAAACAAAATTCTTGACTTTTTATTAATTTTAAGTTATAATAAATAGTTAAATTGTGAGAATAAATTCATTACATTTGGGCACCTTTTAGCTACTTCTTGACTAAAAAGTAACACATTTTGGGAGAATAACATTCCTTGATAGCAGCCCTTGCTTTAGCAACAACTTCATTGGCGTGTACGAGTTAGTCTCTCGACAGCAACAGTGATTGTGGGGACAACCACATATTCCGTGGAAGAGATGCTGTTGTCTTTAGACAGAAACACATGTTGTATGAAAAAGAAAAGGTTCGTTATCTGTGAAATTAGTACATTTAGTTCTCGAAACTAACACTGAAAGTGTCACAAGTGCAGTTGAAAGACACAAATATTAAACTGTTAACAGCAGCTGAAAAACACTTATAGGGAGTGAACTGCACTTTCAAGCTCGCCCACATACAACGATATTGTATTCTTGTCGAGAATTAGCAAGTATTTCCTCAGGTATTATATTCGTTCCCACACGTTACTGATACAGACCAGCTCAAACCCGGCCACGGACTAGTGAAATTGTTCTTACAGATATGTAACGCAACCAAGAGACTAAAACTGTTTCCAGAACACAAACTGCTGATGCGAAGTGGCCCAGTGTCATACAGAAACGTGGAGTTTTTCTTTCATCCCATACAACTCTCCAGGGTTGAAGCATGGGTGTTGAAAAATAGCTCAGTAACATACACAGATAGTAAAACTGTTTCCGAAACACGATATAGTTCAGAATTATCTTAGTAAAACTCGCAGTTAATGAAACTGTTTCCACAACACGAGTTGTTGTTGTTGAGAATTAGCTCAGTAACATCAACAAATAGGAAAGCTGTTTCTACAACACGTGTTGTTGTTGAAAATTAACTCAGTAACGTCATCAGATACTGAAGCTGTTTCCACAACAAGTGTTGTTGTTGAAAATTAACTCAATAATGTCAGCAGGTAGTAAAGACATTTCCACAACACGTGTTGTTGTTGTAAATTAACTCAATAAAGTCATCAGATACTGAAGCTGTTTCCACAACACGTGTTGTTGTTGAAAATTAACTCAATAACTTCAACAGATAGTGAAGCAGTAACATCTATAAATATTGACGCTGTTTCCACAACACTTGTTACTGTTGAAATTTAACACGTTAATTACTGTTAGGTATAACTAGTTGTGGTGGTTCAAGATGCGCTTTTAACATAAAATATTTCGTTGCTCATTCTTCTCAGAATGTTTATCTAAGCGGTCATCAACTAGATGGTTTACCCAGTAAACGAACGATCCAGTAGATAAACTTGTCTTTTATAGGAGTTATAAACAATATGAAAAACGCCGTTTAAATTCATATAAGTGGATAGATTCTTATTGGATTTTTCTTGTTATATTACAACAATTGATAATCATTATGAGATAAATAGATCTTCCGGACCATTTTTAATAATTAGCCTTAAATAGCCTTACAATATATAACTAAGAGAGTAAAAAACACTTAGATCTTTTATTATATTATCCTTTAATAAATCTAATTTAAAATGACCACAGAATCTAAACGTTTTGGTTTGAAACTATAACATAAATATATTTGATGGAAACGAATAAAAACCCTATTACCCGAGCTCTTTCGAAAGGTGGACCTTTCTTGTTCAGTTTGCGCTCAGGTTATAGGTTTTTTCTTCATTTCTGTCAAGTCTTCTTGAACCTACGTGTTTTTCTAACACCCGCAATGAGACATTAAAGTTTTGATATTTGTTTTATATCTTGAAGCACTAAATTTGATCTTTGTTTCACAACATTAGAAACTACAGTTCTAATATTAGTTTCACATCACGAGTAACAAGTTTCCTGTTAGTTTTGTTCTAATTCGTTAAACAGACTTCAACAGTAGTTTCACACCCTAAATATAAAATGTTTTTTTATGTTATGTTGAAACCAATATGTAAAAATTACGTTTCACCAAATTCTTTCTTTTTCATTTCTGACATTCAAAGACTTTTCTTAACGTTGCTAAATGTTTATGAAACATTTTATTCGTGATGTATATGCCTTAGTGAATGAATTCGTGATTTGTATCTTTCTAAAGACAAATCTAAATCAAAGAATTCTGGAGTCTTTTTTTTTTCGAATGAAATCAAGATTTTTAGCATGGCTAAAGATTTGAATAGAATCAAGCCTATTTTATCAAATTGTAAATAGAATTGCCTCTTTTTTCTTAGGTATTGATATTACATGTTTTCTGCAATATAAGGTAAATATACAAAATACCTCGGTGTTTATTAAGTTTGTTCTTGAATGAAATGTCACAAGCTAATATCAAATGTTGAGTTGGAATGTTAGCAAGTAGTTGCATTGTCTATCAATATTGGAGATAGCTTTAAAATGTTTACTGTTTCATTGTGTTTTTCTCGTGTCAGCTGAGGATACTAACAAATGGAGTGTATTTATATTTTTATAATCATGACTCGCGGGACATTTAACGGGGAGAAACGATTTCGAATAGAGATGGCGGGGGGGGGGGGCATTCAACCGCCTTAAGAACTAACTGATAAACTTTACATAGCCTACATAAACACATCTAATGCAATATATGCTTATTTTGATCTGTTATAAAAGGAACCAATATTTATTTGTGTTACAGCAATACTCATTTCACGCTTCTACACTTTACGAACACATTTCTTGATTTTTTGTTTTTTATTACAGTGAAAAATGTTAGGCAGAAGATCCCCTCAAAAACGAATTTGTTTAGTGAATATATTTATCAAGTTTTCACGATTGTTTGATTTGGAACTTGAAGCATCATTTACCTTTATATATATCCGTGTCAGTGTAAATTACTTGTACCTGATGATGACAAAACCTTGTACATTTGCTGTTATGTTAAACTTATATTCAAGTTTTCTTCATTGCCCATTCAAGCCGTCTCCAACCATTACTTTCTTCGTAAGCTACACGAGACCAGAAGAATTTGCGAAATTGTGATACACCCGGCACAGAGAAAAACGAAAAAAAAAAAGTCACATCCTCTATGTTTTTGATGTACCACATTTATCTAGTGCCTTTTGTTGATTGGATGAAGGAAATTGGAAGGGAATATATTTCTTTTGTATTTATTAAAACTAAAAGAAAAAAAAAGAAAAATTAACTGATAAAACTCACCCAGTGAAGACGCCATCTACCGGTAACAACTGCTGGTCCAAGTGCGCGAGCTGGGTTAAGCCCTGCTCCGGTATAAGGAAACTACAAAAAAAACTTCGAATTAATCAGGATAGCAATAACTCTCACATTTCATCATCAAAAGAGTTAAGTGACATTTTACGTTTATTTACGTTCGTACCAATGTACATACACAAATATATTTATTCATTGAAACAAATATTAAACTATAGTGTATCATGTTATGAAACAAATATTAAACTATAGTGTATCATGTTATGAAAGAAATATTAAACTATAGTGTATCATGTTATGAAACAAATATTAAACTATAGTGTATCATGTTATGAAAGAAATATTAAAACTATAGTGTATCATGTTA
>NW_013680346.1:0-2720 GCF_000517525.1 Limulus polyphemus
GTGTTCTTCTCCACGATAATGCATGTCCACATGGGGAATGTTTGACACAACATAAGATTATGGAGTTGGGTTGGGAAGTTCTCCCCAATCGACCATATTCTCCAGATACGGCACCATCAGATTATCATCTTTTTCTTTCGTTGCAACACCATTTTAATGGGAAAATTTATGCAAATGTGGAAGGTGTTAAAGAGGACATCGACATGTTTTTTACTTCAAAGCCAAGTGATTTCTTTAATCAGGTCATTAACAACCTGATTGTAAGATGGAAAAGCATCATTGATAAGAATGGAGACTATTTCATTTAATAAATGTTTTGTTTTAATATATATAAATTGTTCGGGTTTTTTCATCTAAAAAAAAAGCGACATTAATTTCTTGACGACCTAATATTTAATTTATTTATGTTAGTTGAAAAACGGTATTATTATGTTTTTGTTACAGATTATCGGTAAAATGATATCCTGTAGAATCACGAAACTGATAATATATGTAACCTATTAAAACACAATATAACACCGTTAAAACTATATGAAGCGTGTTTTGTGAAACACAATATAACACCGTTAAAACTATATAAAGTGTGGTTTGTGAAACACAATATAACACCGTTAAAACTATATGAAGTGTGGTTTGTGTTCTGAGCAACATCTGCCAGATGAAAAAAAATGGATAAAATCATTCAAAATACATCCATTATTATTGTATATAACACCTTATAATGATGACCTGTTGATCAGTAGTTTGTGGGCGAGGGTGATCTGTTGATCAGTAGTTTGTGGCAGAGGATGACCTGTTGATCAGTAGTTTGTGGCCGAGTGTGATCTGTTGATCAGTAGTTTGTAGCCGAGTGTGATCTGTTGATCAGTAGTTTGTGGCCGAGTGTGATCTGTTGATCAGAAGTTTGTGGTGTATCATCATATCAAAATAAAAGTGATAATAATTTTTACTAAATCTTTGTTGCTTTTTTATTGACCCTACACACGTTGAAGGTGACACGAAGTATAATAGCAAATTCAATCCTGGTAGGTGTTTGTGCTTAACAATCCTGCTAGGTGTTTGTGCTTAACAATCCTGCTAGGTGTTGGTGCTTAAAAATCCTACTAGGTGTTTGTGTTTAACAATCCTGCTAGGTGTTTTGTTTAACAATCCTGCTAGGTGTTTTTGTTTAACAATCCTGCTAGGTGTTTGTGCTTAACAATCCTGCTAGGTGTTTGTGCTTAACAATCCTGCTAGGTGTTTGTGTTTAACAATCCTGCTAGATGTTCTTGTTTAACAATCCTGCTAGGTGTTATTGTTTAACAATACTGCTAGGTGTTTGTGCTTAACAATCCTGCTAGGTGTTTGTGTTTAACAATACTGCTAGGTGTTTGTGCTTAACAATCCTGCTAGGTGTTTGTGTTTAACAATACTGCTAGGTATTTGTGTTTAACAATCCTGCTAGGTATTTTTGTTTAACAATCCTGCTAGGTGTTTGTGTTTAACATTCCTGCTAGGTATTTTTGTTTAACAATCCTGCTAGGTGTTTTTGTTTAACAATCCTGCTAGGTATTTGTGTTTAACAATCCTGCTAGGTGTTTGTGTTTAACAATCCTGCTAGGTGTTTGTGTTTAACATTCCTGCTAGGTATTTGTGCTTAACAATCCTGCTAGGTGTTTGTGCTTAACAATCCTGCTAGGTGTTTGTGCTTAACAATCCTGCTAGGTGTTTGTGTTTAACAATCCTGCTAGGTGTTTGTGCTTAACAATCCTGCTAGGTGTTTGTGTTTAACAATACTGCTAGGTGTTTGTGCTTAACAATCCTGCTAGGTGTTTGTGTTTAATAATCCTGCTAGGTATTTTTGTTTAACAATCCTGCTAGGTATTTTGTTTAACAATCCTGCTAGGTATTTTTATTTAAAAAGATAACTTTAGTTTCTCTCCACCCTGCTTGCAAAATATGAATATTTCAAAGTGAAAAATGTTTGTGCCGAATTGTTGAAATACAAGAGAGGTGATTTTATGACGTGATTGTTGGGTGTGACCCGACATCCTGAGAGCAGTGAATGCAAGAAGTTGGTAGAAGGAAGGTTAGGTTGTGTGAAGGGTACGACAGACGCTGCCAAGTAGACCACAAACCTTTTGTGCCACTGCCGACGATGCCTTTCGCTCAATACCAGAGCTGATTAAGTCGTCTGGTATACAACAGAAAAACACTTACTGAAAACTCCTACAGGGATTTTATGGAAAGATTTGTTAAATTGTTGACAACATTTTTTTTTAATTGAAAGCCTGAAAGAATTTGAATAAGTAATTTTTTTGTTGCAGGGGTTCACTATAGGTATATATTTAACTAACATGAAATACTGGATGAGTTGAGTACCTGGGTTTATTTTGTTAAAATCCAATTTGCTGGTTTCAATCACTTTTGTATTATTGTTACTGGAACACTCATAAACGGTGACATCATCCAGAGCAAGGTCACTGAAGTTTGGTTCTCCGATAACGCCTTCAAACATAAACTAAACAAGAACATAATCAGGGTTAAACAACATTCGGGTATTCAAATGTGGTCTCTACCAGGTTCGCCTCTCAAGTCTACCTGACTTTATACGTCATGGTAAGAACTAGTGCGTTTTTTACATATTATTGCTTTCCACAAAAAAGTAACGTGTTGTCTGACAAAAACAAAAAACTCTAGGCCTGAAAGATATTGTCAACTGAGTCATTGTTAAACGCTGC
>NW_013680346.1:3398-6067 GCF_000517525.1 Limulus polyphemus
AAAAAACTTTCAGCTCTAGAGCAGTTGACAATATAGTCATTGTTAAACGCTGCTAAAACTTTCAGCTCTAGAGTAGTTGACAATATAGTCATTGTTAAACGCTGCTAAAAAAACTTTCAGGCCTAGAGCAGTTGACAATATAGTCATTGTTAAACGCTGCTAAAAAACTTTCAGCTCTAGAGCAGTTGACAATATAGTCATTGTTAATCGCTGCTAAAAAACTTTCAGCTCTAGAGCAGTTGACAATATAGTCATTGTTAAACGCTGCTAACAAGCTTTCAGCTCTAGAGCAGTTGACAATATAGTCATTGTTAAACGCTGCTAACAAGCTTTCTGCTCCAGAGCAGTTGACAATATAGTTATTGTTAAACGCTGCTAACAAGCTTTCAGCTCTAGAGCAGCTGACAATATGGTCATTGTTAAACGCTGCTAAAGACTCGTCAAAATGTTGCAATTAAAGACTAACTAACTCAAGACAAAAAAGAGATTTTCAATAATAATTATCTAAGTATTCACAAATAATTTAAAAGTACGATATTTCTGTTTGTTTTATGAAACATTCCTTGTTTCCAGCCAAATTTTCTCAACCGAATAACATGTTTTAATTGTGTGTAACAACTTACCTGGACTGGCTCTTTCTTGAAGTCAAAGGCGAGCTCTTCCTCCTGCCATTCTGGATGCACGTGTTTTGTCCTGTTCCAAACCAGGACGTTGAACCTGTTACGGAGTCGGACGTAGACATTGAGAGTGCTCAATGTGGAACCCCACAAATGATAGTAAAACAGAAGACACACTCGATCAGAGGCCTGATGAAAAGTTGGAGTAATAACTCGAGCTGTATATCCTGCCTTCATCTTCCAGGTATCCAAGTGGAGGTAATATCCTTAGAAAAAAAAATCTTTATACGATTGGTCTTATTTTGTACGTTTCTTACACTTAGTTTATTTATTCCCTTGCTAGGTTTAATAGATACTTTAATGTTTAGTCCTAACAAACTCTGTAGCATATAATTGTTTAGTCCTAACAAACTCGCTAGTGTATAATCGTTTAGTCCTAACAAACTCGGTAGTGTATAATTTTTTAGTCCTAATAAACTCAGTAGTATATAATTGTTTAGTCCTAACAAACTTGGTAGCATATAATTGTTTAGTCCTAACAAACTCGGTAGCATATAATTGTTTAGTCCTAACAAACTCGGTAGTGTATAATTGTTTAGTCCTAACAAACTCGGTAGTGTATAATTGTTTAGTCCCAACAAACTCGGTAGTGTATAATTGTTTAGTCCTAATAAACTCAGTAGTATATAAGTAGAAGAAAAATATTTTTACTTGGTGTCCACTGTTGAGAAATTGACCATACACACCTGCTCTTATTTTCGCGTGGAATTGTGAAGCTACTATCGATAAAAAAGAAATACCTTAAAAACTGAAAGATTATAACTGTTTCATTACTCATGTATTGATGTGAAATGTTGTCTTCATTTGACATCAGTACAAATAGGAAGACTGTCATTTTACGACATCCAATAAACAGGTCTTTTACAGATATTTGATGACTTTGGTATCTTAACCGTACTATTTGATCGTTAAAATCTTGACCCACTTATACATTTTTTTAAAAATAATAAACAACTGGTAAGACATAATACAAAGTATTTTATTCTATGTATTATTATAAGACAATAACATTTTTTATAAATAGTTTATATATATATACATATACAAACAACCTTTATTAGAAACAACATTTACACAGCGTGGTCACAAATAAATAAACGCCACCTTTTCAGAAAAAAATTAATTTTTCAGTCATATTCACATGAATTGATATATTTATAATTTAATTAATATCTAGTAGATCTTCCTTTCGCTTCGTGGAGTTCGTTGATCCTTTGGGACATCGTGAGAATAATCTCGTCAATTTTAGATTGTGGGATTTTCGCCCACCCTTGCTACAAAACTTGGAGTAGATCGCTCTTCGAAGTTGGTTTTTTGGTTGTTTCTTGACTGGCCGGTCGAGTATCGCCCAGAGGTTTTCGATAGGGTTCATGTCAGGAGATTGGCTCGGCCAGGGCAACTTCTGGATACCATTTTCTTCCTGCCACCTTTGGGTGTTTCTAGCAGTGTGACACGGTGCTCCATCTTCCTGGAGCAACGTTGTGTTCTTGTCCACGAAACCCGAGGAATAATGTGGCAAGAGTCCTTCCTCCAATATTTTGACGTATTTCGCAAAATTTATGCTGCAAACGCACTCCACTAAGCTCGATCTTCCACCAACCCAAACAGCTCCCCAAACCATCACGCTGAAACCACCATGCTTCACAGTTGGCTGCAATCTGTTGAGCCAAAACTCTTGGTGAGGCATTCTCCAGACCCATATCCTTCCACTGTCCGAAAATTGAGCGAATCTTGATTCAGTCTGAGAACAATACGGTCTTCCAAAAGTCCAGAAGATCGGTCATCATATCATTTGCCCATTTCTTTCGTCTGACTATGTTGGCAGGTCTTAATAAGGGCTTCCGTCTAGCTGCTCTGTTAATCTGGGATCCATTTCGATGCTCCTCTTGACAGCCCTTTTTGTCCTCTTTGATGGACCAGGACGACCCGAACGCTGCTCAGTTGTTCCTTGCCGTGTTTCCTGAACTGCTACAATAATTCTGTTGACTGTCG
>NW_013680347.1:0-1809 GCF_000517525.1 Limulus polyphemus
GTCTCTTTAAACTAAATAACGGAATTGACTGTCACTTTTGCGCAGATATTACAGCTTAAAATGTGAAGCGTTGTCAAAGGCATCATGTCCCGAGTTTTGGGTCCTTCGATCCGCAGCCCTGCAAGTTAATCTGTAAACCTCCTCCTACCCGCGAAGCAAAGAAAGAGACGAAAACACAATTTTAATACAAAATGGTTTAGTAAATGCCTAGTGCTATAAATGATAAGTAAATATCTTGAAATTATCATTTCAGGATTTATGGTATGAAGTGCTGTTCAATAAGTCTGGAGACTTACGACGTGAGAAATCGTGTCATGATACCTTTGCTGGACAAAGCACAAACAGCCCATTGTGTAGGTTTGTGTTTAACAAAAACAAATCAAAGAAACAAACAAGCTAAAGTCAAATACCTATACCTACATAACACATGAAAAAATAAATTATTTTTATAGTTAAAATAGAATTTATATAATTGTTTAAGTTCTATTTATCAGGAATTGGCCTTGATTACCTATGGACATTTGTATATGAAGAAAGTCAGACCCAAAAATGACGGAAAGAAAATCCTAATCAGAAACATTGAGGGGTCGCCTCCTAAAAGTAAAAAAAATGCTTCATTGCATCTTGGGCAGAGGAAAATGGAGCTTCTCTAGATGGCCAATATGATACTGGTAAAGAAACAGTGAATATTCTGATTCCCTTTGAGCTGCATGAGGAGTAGAATGAAAATCCTTAATTGATATTGAAGATATCGATGAGCCATCACTCACATAAAACAATGACATATTGTCTGGTATGATGCAGGCCCAGAGCACATAGAAGATTATAATATATGTTACAAGGTCTGTACAAGGAGAGTTTGACACAATAAATTTTATTGTCTGATGTGAATGCCAATGAACACTTACAAAAATCTTCACAAATATGTCTATGAATTGATAAATAGTTAGGAAAAATCCTGAACATGAAACCTCGAGTTGATGTACCTGGACTTTTTATCCATTGTGAGATTGTCCATTAGGGCCAAAAGAACTATCTATTGTAAACTTCATCTGAAGGCCACAAAACGTATGTTACCAATCTTTGCAGCTGCAAAGCACAACAACTACACAAAGTGTTGTCGCCCTTATCTCGAGAACTGTGTTCGTGTCTTGAGAAAGACAGACTGTTCGCTGTGCAAAGGAATAATCAACTGTTATGGAGTTGGAATTGGTTGATATGGCTATTGAAAAATGACCAATAAGGGCTGAGAAGACACAAAATGGTTTCATTAACATCTCTCACAAGGGCTCTGATAGGACAAAATTATCTTCATTTCACACATTTCAGAACAGTACATAGATGCACTTGGCACATTGCCAGAACAACAAAGAGTAGTTTATCCAGGGAATATTAGTGTGGACTTGGAGTACTGGAACAAGTAGGTAACCTTTCTCAAGGACTATAATCCCTTCATAGTAGAAGAAGATCAAGAGCTGAGAAACCTCGCAACAGGGCTGACTTCCGATCCATTTATCTATATTGATGATGTTGTATTCACTGATCAGAAAATTTAAAAAAGTAATTAAATGATTAAAAAAGTTTGGCGACACTACAGTGAATAAGTCCAAACAGTCAAAATATTTGCTGCCATGTGGAAAGCTATGAAAGATTGTGATGAAGAAGACTGCATGTTATGTGAAGATTAATGTTATCGTTTGCCCAAACCAATTGTATTTGTTATCAATCTGTAGCACGAGAAAGTATCAAAAATCACAACTCGCAAAGTATATGGTTCAAATGAACAATGATATTTTCGGCCAAGAAGCT
>NW_013680347.1:2474-3212 GCF_000517525.1 Limulus polyphemus
TCTCGTTAAAATAATGGATAAACTGAGGATTGTATGTGTGAAACAATATGGCACACGAGGTTGTCTCGTTAAAATAATGGTTTTAGTTGTATTAAAATTTTTATGACATGCTGAAATTAGTTATTAATTGAAAACATCATTAGTTCAAATAATAGTTTTACTTGGAACTTTTAGGACATATATAATTAAATTTAAACATTGATTTAGACATTAACCACAAGTTGAGACACCCTACAAAAAGGTTATAATCCTATTGAACTATCAATTTACAGTTACGTCATCTGCCCTGGCAACACTAACCCTAGAAACACAATTTGCCAAGTCATACCACCCATCTATAGAAGCACTATCTGGTTTTGTAAAACACATGTAATATATATAAATATATGAATGAAAATAATAAACGTATGTTGAAACAAGTCGAAATCCGTATATAGTTCTCTCCGCTTTTGTGTGTTTGTTTTTGAATTTTGCACAAAGCTACACGAGGGCTATCTGCGCTAGCCGTCCCTAATTTAGCAGTGTAAGACTAGAGGGAAGGCAGCTAGTCATATGAATAATGGGATTGACCATCACGGCTGAAAGGGCGAGCATGTTTGGAGTGATGGGAATTAGAATCCGCGACCCTTAGATTGCGAGTCGAGCACCCTAACCACCTGGCCATGCCGGGCCCTCCACTTTTGTTAAAAGGATGTAGTTCAATCAAATATGTAAAAAAAAACTATAGAAATTCAAATA
>NW_013680347.1:4342-5182 GCF_000517525.1 Limulus polyphemus
CTGTTTTAATTCAATTTTGAAGAGAGTCATTATTAATTGAGATACCTCAGTTACAACACAAAGCATCACTGACGTAACAAAAACTCCACAGTATTGTTTATTTTTGCTAATGCCAGATATAAACAAAATTAAGATTTCGTACTCAGATATTATGATAAACTTAAAAGAATGAAGCTTTTTTTCTCTATAAAGATCCTGATATGTTCTTCAAACACCAAAATATTGTATACATACACCAAAAGATGCCATTTATAATGTCAATGTTGCCGCTAGGCGGCATCTGATGAGAATTATCGTTACTCATTTCTTCGTATAGGTGTCGCTTCAATCACATACTTAAAAAAATCGAAGGAAGATTTCCTATGATAACAAAGAAAATTTTTGGAACTTAAATGGTATAGGGAAATATAATTTCTTAAGTTTAATTTTGCTTTCCTTCTCTGTTAAAGATCGTTTGTATAATCAGTAACCAACTGTAACATTCAAGATGATAATTATCATAATGATAAATATGGTGGTATTGATTAGTAAGATTGATATTCATAAATATATTTTTCTGAATTTAAATAAATTAGCTAGAAAACAATTTAATTCACTGGTACGTTTTTCTTTATTTCATGCACTGTGATATCGTTAAGCCTTTTGTACAACGCCATCTGGAGAGAAAAAGTTTGTTGATTACACAAGCGCTATAGAAGTAGAACGTAATATATTGCATATAAACTGTAAGATTATTCAATTAATTTATCTACAGCATACACGTCTAAATAAGATATTTGTAGAATATAAACAATTTATGTATAAATATTTACTAAAATATCTTTAATTTTTTCCTCTGAA
>NW_013680347.1:6291-8293 GCF_000517525.1 Limulus polyphemus
GAAGTGTTTATCTGAATTAAAAAAATATGCAACAATTTGAAAAGAGTTACCAAATTCTGAATTCTTCATGAAATGTGGTTGAAGTCTGTTCACATTCTATCTATCTATCTATCTTGTCTGTCTATCTATACATAAATAGTGTAAAATACAATTTCCCATGATATATTTACATTTTATTTATTCCTTATTCACCAGTAATAAAATTCACAGGTCTTATTTTCATCACGTTTGTCTTTAATGTGCTATATTTACTTTTCCATTCATACCAGGTAATACCGGTGGTATCTACCTTATCTTCTGGGTAATACAAACCGTTTTTGTTAGTACTATGACATGAAATATACCACCATCCGCCTTTGTAGGTTTGAGCACAACTGGCACTGTTTTTGTCGTTATCTTTATCCTTGGTGCTGAACTTCATATTGTTGAGACCACTAAGGGAATTTCCAAAAATTATATGGAAATAATTTTAAAATTAAACAATAAAACACAAACAACTAATGTAATGTTATCTATTGAAGTAGATTGTTTTGTAACCCCGAACCAGAGCTGTAACACTTCAATAAAATTGTTTTTAAATATATCTAATTAGTGTTAATTATTCTATTAGCTTTAATAATTATAGAAATTTTAATTCCATTGTATAAATATCATTTCATACACAAACGTTTCTTAAGGCTACCGCACCTACTGGTATATCTAAACATCAATAATATATTTATATCAACAATAAAGGATACTTGTTGATGTGAACAAATAGTTTAAACTCACTGATTTAAAACACTAATTTATTCCACTTTCATCCTGATATTTTCATTCCAACAAGTAGCTACTAATTTTCGGCCCTCTGAGAGGATCAGAGAGGCCCCGAAACCCTCGTAAAATCAAAGCTAGCCGAAATTTTGATAACAGATTATGAAATAACTATGTGGAATTTGATGAAAGGATATCCATATTGAAAGTCTTACAACAAGGGCATCTTTTTTTTTTTTCAAATTTTGGGAATAAACATGGGCCTTGGCTTTTCGGTGAAAATTTGAATTTTTTTTGGAAAATGGAAAGATGTACTTTTTTGAAACAAAATCAATAGAAAAATATCGAATTGTGCTTATTTCGTAGGAAAACTAAAATTTTAAACATTATACCATTAACGAAAACTATTATGTTCCGTGAAAAGCTAAAAAAAATATTCAATTTTATTTAACCCAGAGAAAAACCAATCCAAAAAGGTGGAGTTTCTTTTATAATAAGACATCACGGCCTTTTAGATGTTGGGACTTCGTTTGAATAACTATATTTTTAATGCTATTCTTTGTTTACAATATAACTGAAGACAAAAAAAAACAACAACAGTAAAATCAAAGCAAGCCGAAATTTTGATAACAGATTATGAAATAACATTGTGGAATTTGATGATAGGATATCCAATTTGAAAGTCTTACATCAAGAGCATCTTTGTATTGAAATATGAGGAAAAACAATTATGGGATTGTTTAGTTTATATATTATATTTATGCAGTACCTATGTGGATTGTTTAGTTTATATTATATTTATGTAGTACCTCTGTGAATTATTTAGTTTATATTATATTTATGCAGTACCTCTGTGGATTGTTTAGTTTATAGTATATTTATGCAGTACCTCTGTGGGTTGTTTAGTTTATAGTATATTTATGCAGTACCTCTGTGGATTGTTTAGTTCATAGTATATTTATGTAGTACCTCAGTGAATTGTTTAGTTTATATTATATTTATGCAGTACCTCTGTGGATTGTTTAGTTTATATAATATTTATGTAGTACCTCTGTGGATTGTTTAGTTTATAGTATATTTATGCAGTACCTCTGTGGATTGTTTAGTTTATATTATATTTATGCAGTACCTCTGTGGATTGTTCAGTTTATATTATATTTATGCAGTACCTCTATGGATTGTTCAGTTTATATTATATTTATGCAGTACCTCTGTGGATTGTTCAGTTTATATTATATTTATGCAGTAC
>NW_013680348.1:0-1759 GCF_000517525.1 Limulus polyphemus
TGTAACACTTGGCTATAATAAATATTGAAGAATCGTTGTTAGTTACTGAAGAACTGCTTTCAATTCATTTCAACTTTATTCACATGCCAGATAATACAATATGTTTTAAATGATTAATAATTTATAACTGTAGATAATCTATTAGTGAAAAGGAGGCACATAAAGCAAAAAACAAAAACAGACTGTTTGTACAAAGTGTATTCACTCTAGCAGGAAAGATAATCTATATCAATACAAAATAAATAACAGTATGTATAATATTACGTAGTTCTGTACTTAAATTAGAATCATAATTATTTAATCTATAATGATAAAAGGGCGCGTTTGTGAGTTTGTGTGTGTGTGTGACCGCCATAGCTCCAAGAGTAAAGAACCTAGAAACCTGAAATTTTGCATACATACTAATAAGTGGACCTTGTGGGTGGGCACCTGAGTATTATTACTTATCCACGTGCGTGCGCATGTGTTTGTGAGGCAAGCTAGCAAAAAACCAGATAGAAAAGAATATGTGACCGCCATAGCTCCAAGAGGAAAGAAACTAGAAACCTGAAATATTGCACCCATACTAAGAGGATCCTGAAGACGTGCACCTGGGTATTATTACTTATCTTAACCACGCTCGTGCGCATCTTCTTAATGAGGCAAGCTAGCGAAAAACCACATAGAAAATAAGTGGTTTCTTATATTGCAAATATAACCCACAGACAGACACGAGTGTACGTGCGCGTATGCACGTGCGTGTCTGTGTTGTTTGAGGAAAGAACCTAGAAATATGTAATTTTGGACCCACACTAAGTGAACCCTGAGGGTGCGCAACTGGGTATTATTACTTATCGATGTGCGTGTGCATGTTTTTAATAAGGCAAGCTAGCGAAAAACCACGTTAAAAAGAACTGTGACCACATAGCTCCAAGAAGAAAGAACCCAGAAACCTGAAATTTTACACCTATACAAAGTGGACCAGCGCGTGCACCTGGGTGTTACTTATCTTAACCACGTGAGTGCGCTCATGCGCGTGCGTATTTTTTTAATGAGGCAAGCTAGCAAAAAAACACATAGAAAAGACATGGTTCTTTATATAAAAACTTCTAATACATAGAATAGCCAGTGCGTTTTGGTTATAATGCATTCCAACAATGGCTTTTATGTCATTTTGCGTAGCAACAAAAGTATATAGGTGATACTTTTATGCTAAAATGGGTTCAGAATACATACATTATCTACCTAATAACCCGAGCGAAGCCGGGTAATTTCACTTGTTTGATATAAAAATAATCAAGTAAATCATACATTTAATAAATAATTTTGAAACATAAATTTATAATGAGTTCATTTCTCATATTATGGAATATAACACTGCATAAGTTACTGAACACTGACCTATATATTTAAATGTGGTGTGTGTGTAAATCAACATATTATAGGGCATAATACTCCATTTTTTTATCCCTTCATTAGTTACTGAACCAGAGACATCGCTAGGGACATAAAAGATTCAGACTCTGGCCCATAGGCGCGGTAATTTTTGACATTTCAGTATGATATCAATCATGATTTTCTATTCTGATTTTTTAAGATACCAACTGGGGATTCGGATCACTGTCAAACAGAATCGGGACACAGGGCCCGTGTGCCAGTGCCTAGCGACGCTTCTGTACTACTGAACACTAACCAACTTATTTTGTTAAATGTGGTGTGTGTAAATCAGCATTAATTCTTCTATATTATTATGAATGTCCTTATTATTTCTACTAAAAAC
>NW_013680348.1:2636-5136 GCF_000517525.1 Limulus polyphemus
AAATGACGTACTAAATAATAATTTATATAATAAAATGTAATATTTTTTATGAAATAACTGATTCACAGTCTTGTTTGTTGTTGTTTTTTTAAATGCAGAAACCGAATTATAATATAAAATTACTAAACAAAATAAAGTTATTTTGTCTAATATATTTTGCAGCAATTTTTAACAGTTCTTATGTGCTGATATCAATATGTTGTAACGATCTAAAATTTTGTATCCATATACTCCAAGAACTGATGAATAACTGTTGCTAATGTCGTCCATTATGATAGATTAAAAAAAAAACTCTACGGGACCGGTAAGCAGAGCCTAGTTAAAGAAACTGGCTTGAAGCAGGCCACACAGACTGCAGCCGGAGGACAACAACTCTTCCGTCCGATAAGAAGGCCATTCATCACTAGAAAGAACACGTTAATAGGCATAGCAGAATAAAAAAAAGAACTATAAAGACACGCACTGTCCGAACCAATAACAAGAAACATAAATGACTGGATTGACAAGAGAACGCACATAACAAACCCCACCAAACAACTACTCGACTTTAGAAATAAACAAAATCTAAACTATTATTGGTACGATTGTTTGTTTGTTTGAAGTTAAGCACAAATCTACACAATGGGCTATCTGTGCTCCGCCCACCACGGGTATCGAAACCCGGTTTCTAGAGTTGTAAGTCCACATACATACCGCTGTGCCACTGGGGGGCTAATTTGTACGAAATTTCAAAAACAGTACACAATAATTCACGCCATTGATTCCTTCAATACAAAAGCATCCATTGGTTTATAAGAGATCAACATTAAACACAGCTAACTGTTTTAAACACTAGTCCACACAACAAATGAATATATAACCAAAGAACGGAATATATTGAAACCTTCTACACAAAAAAAAATACGCATTGAACGAACAAAAGTTGCTACACGGTTAAAATAAAGTATCTTGAAACAACAAAAATGGTGGTAATGAAGTTACAGAATTTGATGATACTATATAGTTGGGAAATTTCAAATCAGGTGTTTTTTAGTACTGGTATTAGTATTTGAAATACTGAATTTTTGGTTTTAAAACATAATTCCTAATGCCTTGATACATCACGGAAAAACAATTTAAATACTAAATGACGGGTTTTGAAATACTAGATTATATTTTATTTAGTATTAGTATCATTATTTAAAGCACCGGATTACTGGTTTCAAAACATCATTCCTTGTGTATGATTATATCAAGACACAACATTTTAAACACCATATGACGGGTTTTGAAATGTTTATTTTCTAACCTTAAGCAAACTTTATTATTTTATAATTTGGTTGTTTACAACTATTAATTGATGACTTTTGAAAATGCACGTTTAGCTTGTAACACAAATTTGGACCATCTCGAACATTTACAACAACCAGGAAGAGAACCCAAGACCTTACGCCTAAAGTCGTACCAACTACGTCACGATCTGTGCACATAAACTGAAGATTAACTTCTACAAAAAAAGGTAAAAATGTTTAGCCATACATTTTATAATATAAAACCTCAGAAATACTTAGAAACTTATAACAGTTGTTTTTTCAGAAGTTATTGAAAACACAGAGTGATTACAAAGAAATCGTCATATTTAAAATTATTATGTCTTAAAAACTCTTTATCCAATTAAACATAATTTTATCAAAGGCACACTGAGGATCATACGGTTTACTGAGGACAAATTTGGACATGTACATGGTGTTACAAGAACTTTCACAAAATACTTTCAATATGCTTTCTGTCATTCTCAATTACCTTATTAAACCTAACGTTAAGCATAATCTTCGGGAGAAGTAAATTTCATGGTTGGATCAAGTCTCTTCATTTTGTTTTTATGCAAATAACTGTTATATGTTAAAACACATAGGAAACTATTTAAACAATCTAACCTATATTAAAGCCAGTGTGTGTTACGTCACGTCACGCTTGATTTCTCAAAATAGGAGGAGTCATAAACGCTAAAATGCATTTATGTTAATAGAATAGTTCGATTATTGTCTGCCAATTACGATTTTAGTGACGGGGGTTGCGTGAAACCTTATAAGTGTAGTGCGCATTGGGATCACCTAGTCTAGAGCCAAGTGCATAGAATTTATCATGAAAGTAAATATATCGATTCAATTTTAAACATAAATCGTTTCTGAACTAAGCTATTTTTTGTTATATCACCAACGTTGTTAATAAAAAACAAACCTTTTTAATAAACGTTGTTTGTTTTGAATTTCGCGCAAAGCTACAGCGGGGCTATCTGCGCTAGCCGTCCCTAATTTAGCAATCAACTCTTGGGCTACTCTTTTACCAACGAATAGTGAGATTGATCGTTACTTTATAACGCCCCCACGGCAGAAAGGGCGAGCATGTTTGGTGGAACGGGGATTCGGACCCGCGAGCCTCAGATTGCGAGTCGAGCGCACTAACCACCTGGCCATGCCGGGCCTTTAATCAACCGTGACTCTAAATTAAGAAATCAACA
>NW_013680349.1:0-1417 GCF_000517525.1 Limulus polyphemus
TCAAGGGTACTGGGTTTTGTTGTTCGTTATCAAGGGTACTAGGTTTTGTTTGTTATCAAGGGTACTGGGTTTTGTTGTTCGTTATCAAGGGTACTAGGTTTTGTTTGTTATCAAGGGTACTAGGTTTTGTTGTTTGTTATCAAGGGTACTAGATTTTGTTGTTTGTTATCAAGGGTACTAGGTTTTGTTGTTTGTTATCAAGGGTAATGGGTTTTGTTGTTTGTTATCAAGGGTACTAGGTTTTGTTGTTCGTTATCTAGACTACTAGGTTTTGTTGCTTGTTATCAAGGGTACTAGGTTTTGCTGTTTGTTATCAAGGGTACTGGGTTTTGTTGTTTGTTATCAAGGATACTAGGTTTTGTTGTTTGTTATCAAGGGTACTAGGTTTTGTTTGTTATCAAGGGTACTAGGTTTTGTTGTTCGTTATCAAGGGTACTAGGTTTTGTTGTTCGGTATCAAGGGTACTAGGTTTTGTTGTTCGTTATCAAGGGTACTAGGTTTTGTTGTTCGTTATCAAGGATACTAGGTTTTTGTTGTTCGTTATCAAGGATACTAGGTTTTTGTTGTTCGTTATCAAGGATACTAGGTTTTTGTTGCTTGTTATCAAGGGTACTAGGTTTTGTTGTAGTACCCTTGATAACAAACAACAAAACCTAGTATCCTTGATAACAAACAACAAAACCTAGTATCCTTGATAACAAACAACAAAACCAAGTACAATTGATAACAAATAACAAAACCTAGTACCCTTGATAACAAACAACAAAACCTTGTACCATAGATAACAAACAACAAAACCTAGTATCCTTGATAACAAACAACAAAACCTAGTACCCTTGATAACAAAGAACAAAACCTAGTACCCTTGATAACAAATAACAAAACCTAGTATCCTTGATAACAAACAACAAAACCTAGTACCCTTGATAACAAACAACAAAACCTTGTACCCTTGATAACAAATAACAAAACCTAGTATCCTTGATAACAAACAACAAAACCTGGTACCCTTGATAACAAACAAAAGCTAGTATCCTTGATAACAAACAAGAAAACCTAGTGCCCTTGATAACAAACAAGAAAACCTAGTACCCTTGATAACAAACAACAAAACCTAGTACCCTTGATAAAAAACAACAAAACCTAGTACCCTTGATAACAAACAACAAAGCATAATACTATTGATAACAAATAACAAAACCTAGTATCCTTGATAACAAACAACAAAACCTTGTACCCTTGATAACAAATAACAAAACCTAGTATCCTTGATAACGAACAACAAAACCTAGTACCCTTGATAACAAAGGCTTTGTTGTTTGTTATCAAGGGTACTAGGTTTTGTTGTTTGTTATCAAGGGTACTAGGTTTTGTTGTTTGTTATCAAGGGTACTAGGTTTTGTTGTTTGTTATCAAG
>NW_013680349.1:2260-6231 GCF_000517525.1 Limulus polyphemus
CTTGATAACAAACAACAAAACCTAGTACCCTTGATAACAAACAACAAAACCTAGTACCCTTGATAACAAACAACAAAACCTAGTACCCTTGATAACAAACAATAAAACCTAGTACCCCTGATAACAAACAATGAAACCTAATACTATTGACAATAAAACAAAAACTAAAATTATTGATAACGAAAGACAAAAACTGATACTGTTGATACCCTCCCTGTACCCTGCAGAATTAAAGAATATATACCATATAACCTGTTGATCACATCTTGTTATATTAACTACGATAGATAGATGGATGTGGCTAAACAACTCGGTTCCGAAGATATGTCGTATTTAGATTTCGTCCAGGTTGCTGATACACAAAACAATCAGTTTAAAAAATAGATAAGGCCCCAAACTCCTGTATGGAAAATCGTTTTCTGTACAGCTTTACATACAAGTTTATCACTTCATTTTGTCAATTATCGAGTTCTTTGTGTTTATTGACTGTCGATAAGCAGAAATGAATTCTCGTGACTTTATTAGAATTAGATGAACGAACGGGTTTGATTAGAGAATAGAAGGAAACGAGCAACAAATCGATTGACCCATTTTCGAGTTAACTAGAGTTTCTTGTTAGGACCCCTCTTTAAGATGATCTTATAATGACCAGAAGCAAGCTGAGTCTTTCTCCACTACATACGATGTAGTAGTGGGTGACGGAGTGTATGAATCGATTTGATAAACCTTTAGCAAGACCAAATATCTTATCAAGAAAACCGCAACGAAAGAGCTTCAGGCCCTTTTAACTGTCTACCATCGTAAATCTTTTGGAATAGTTATCAGATTTAGCTGCCAAAATATACAGACTTGGAGTCCTTTTTTTGGCAGATTTCTTGTCGTCAGAAGTGTGAGTGCAAAACTTCGTCGCTTATTACGTCGTGGTCATTTGAGAAGGATCTACAATTTATTCCCGTTTTTTTTAGGCTTAATAGCGAGCGCGGACCTTTGTTAGAACGTGGTTTGATCTTGTGCCATTTTTAGTATCTTATTTTGGCTGGAAAGAATTATGAGGGAGAGGAAATTTCGCTGAATTCAGCTTAAACATAAGTTTTACTTTCAACTGGCTTCTATAGTTGACTTGTTCCCTTCGTAACCGCCTTAATATTTTTCAAAATCATATCTCCAGGGCTAAGTTTCTCCCAACTAATTTTTTTTTTTTTGGCGGTTAATCATAATTTCCAGAACTTTTGAAGGGTTGTTGTTATTCGCTGTTTGTTTGTTTTGAATTTCGCGCAAAGCTACACGAGGGCTATCTGCGCTAGCGGTCCCTAATTTAGCAGTGTAAGACTAGAGGGAAGGCAGCTAGTCATCACCACGCACCGCCAACTCTTGGGCTACTCTTTTACCAACGAATAGTGGGATTTTCCGTCACATTATAACACCCCCACGGCTGAAAGGGCGAGTATGTTTGGTGTGACGGGGATTCGAACCCGCGAGCCGAGCGCCCTAACCACCTGGCCATGTATTCGCTGTTTGTACGTCATGTCCTTCAGATTCGGCGTGCTTGGTTATATTTCTCTTCTTTGAATGGAAGTTCCACCAGATTAACTCAGTTTTCTTTGACGCTTTTTCGAACTATTGATATTTCGTTGCTTTTTTTTTGTTTTTTTTATCAGTATGGTTAAGAAAGTATTCCAAGAGCTCGTGCCCTGAAGATGAAAATTTTGTTCTTTGTTTGTCGTTCTGGAAGCTTCTTTTCCACGAGGATTTTATTTTCTCTGAAAGTATGTGAACTTTTTTCAGTTTCTTTTCAAACTTTTTTTTTATGTACATTCCTCACTCTCCTTCAGAGTTTTGATTATTATTTATATCAGGCAGAACGTGCCCCCCAGTAGCACAGCGCTATGTCTGCGGACTAACAACGCTAGAATCCGGGTTTCGATACTCGTGGTGGGCAGAGCACAGATAGCCTATTGTGTAGCTTTGTGCTTAACTTAAAAACAAACAGGCAGAACGTAGCCAAATTTTTAGCGAGTCGGTCTGTGGATCTGCTGATCCAGCGTTCCCATCCCATTACTACAAAAAAATAATAATAATAATAAAAATAAAAAGTGCGCTCTGCTCTTTGGTGCCATGAGAGCGTTATAAAGGTGACGTTTAAATCCCACTATTCGGGCAGACAAAAGCTACTCGTAAGTTGCTTTACGCGAATATTTAACACGCAAAAGAAATTCTTCCCTGCTGAAGACTCATTAAATATGTAACAAGGAACGATTTTTGAACTTTGTTGGCCTTGAGTAAACAAAGGTTGTAGACGAACCCACCAATAAAGAAAATTAAAGCCTAAATTATCGCCGTCAGCAAAGTTACCCAACTGATTAAAAACAAGTTATACTAAATCTTGTAAGTATGAACAATATACTATACTTATTAACTGTTCGAGTTTTAGTTCGGATCTACACGTAAGTAGCCTGCTTTCATAAGAACGTAATTTATGTTAAAAGTCAGATTTCAGTAGTAAAGTGCTTTTTTGTAGGTCTGTGATTTGGAGGATTCCAGAAGAAAATCGGTTAAGGTCAAAGACGAGAAGCTTTTCTGCTCAGAATCTGATTTTCGTTGGATGGAATGGGAGATAACTTATGTCGTAGTACATAAGAAACAAAATAAGACATCTGCTCGTTTCTGAACAGCGATGTTTATTTTTCGCTGGAAGTTTCTACACTTTGTAAATTACTTTGACAAGGAAGAAATCAGATAAATAAGGAAAGTCTTTGGTACTACCAGTATCTCTAGATAGTAAATAGGCTCGTGAATACAGTAAGACCCTACAGTAGGGTAAGATTAGTTCTTGAAACTGAGGGCCTTACATTAGGGTAAAATTAGTTTTAGGGACTGAGGATCCCACAATAAAGTAAAATTAGTTTTTGGGACTGAGGATCCTACAATAAGGTAAAGTTAGTTTTTGGGACTGTGGATCCTACAATAAGGTAAAGTTAGTTTTTGGGACTGTGGATCCTACAATAAGGTAAAATTAGTTTTAGGGACTGAGGATCCCACAATAAGGTAAAATTAGTTTTTGGGACTGAGGATCCTACAATAAGGTAAGATTAGTTTTTGGGACTGAGGATCCTACAATAAGGTAAAATTAGTTTTTGGGACTGAGGATCCTACAATAAGGTAAAATTAGTTTTTGGGATTGAGGAAGCTACAATAAGGTAAGATTAGTTTTTGGGACTGAGGACCCTACAGTGGGGTAAGATTAGTTCCTGTACCTCTTCAATATTTTGTGAGTAAATTCCGAGTTTAGAGGGATCTACTCAGGACCTTCTGGTTTAGCATTTTCGTCCTGGGAAACTACAAGTTTATATGGGATGGTAATTACGCTGTCTTCTAACTTTTAACCTCGCAGACTACAGGTTGCTACTTCAATAGTTAAAACAATTAGCTTACAATCTCCAAAGACTTTTTGAATCCAGAAGTTTCACATTAGGCCAGAGGTAAGATTAACTTGACATGAATTACCAGGAATCGGTATCGAGATGTTTTGGGGTTTAAGTTTCACTATTAGGCCAGAGGTAAGATTAACTTGACATGAACTACCAGGAATCGGTATAGAGATGTTTTGGGGTTTAAGTTTCACATTAGGCCAGGGGTAAGATTAACTTGACATGAACTACCAGGAATCGGTATCGAGATGTTTGTGGGTTTATTTGGCCATGCTACATATATTTGTTGAGATCTACGAACACTTCTGTTTTTCGTAGTTAGTTTCAGAAGCGGATGTTATGTCTGGTTGAATACCGTCATTAATTTAAAGTGAGACCACAATTCATCTATAGCTATGTTAAAGTTTCTACAAAGTATAATTACTTTTCAAAGATACTTAACCTTATGGAAGAAAACTAAACATAGCAATAGCTGGGACAGAGGTAAGTCTACGGATGTTCCTTTTATTTATGTCTCCCGCTGGGACAGAGGTAAGTCTACGG
>NW_013680350.1:0-2845 GCF_000517525.1 Limulus polyphemus
CTGGTACACAATTAAAAACATTTTATTTAAGCCTATCTATGGCCTATCCTGAGGATGATGTTGTAACGTCGAAACATGTAGAGTCGTCAACTTTTTGAAGGCCATAGATAACCCTAAATAAAATGTTTATAATTGTGTACCAGTTTAACGTTGAATATTATTTATGATTTTAATTGATCAACTTGGTAGACCAAGACCATGCAGAAAGAAGCTTCCAAGAGGTTGTACCCCAGCGATGGTAAGCAAGTGCAACATCCTGTCACAAGTGATACTCCATTGACACAATGGTTAGTGGCAAAAGCCAAAAGTTCATTTGGCTTGGCCAACAATATGCAAAATAATAAAGAAAGATCTCCATCTGGGATAGACACATAAGTCACGTGTACACATGTTTCTGTGTTTTTATCTAATCAACCATCACGTAGCTCAAGCAGCTTTAGAATGCAACGAGTATTTATAAAGGCTTATAAGTAGCCCTAAAATATCTAAAATGTTAGTGATCGAAAAACTTTCGATGCAGTTAGAAACAAGGCTATTTTCTGTATATTAGAATCAATGAAGGATTGAGTTATTTTTTCAGTTGGTAAAGACTCAATAACATATAGAAATATTTGGATCAGTGTTAGTTATCATGTATACTCAGTTACTCGATCTACTAGTTGCGAAATTTTACAAGTAACTTTATTTGTATGTTAATCAAAGTATCATTAGTGAATAAATCTTATTTTGAATTTGAAAGTGAAAACGTTATTTGTTAACTTAGGGCTGCCTACAAATATAACTGTATACAAGTGATAGTGGTTTGTAGGTTAAGAAATAAACAAATCGTTACATGGACTAGACTTCCTGTTATTTTCACCAATAATTTAAAAGAACCAGGCCAAGAAAGAACAATCTAACAACAATTTGATGTAAATCAGGAAAAACATAAGCTAAATGAAAATGAAAATAGGCTGGTTAATTACCAATTAATATTACTTATTCAGTTACCAAATAATTGTAGTATCTTTTTCAGTTATCCTTTCAATACCTTTACAATGTTTATATAACAAAACTGTTCAGTTGGACCAAATATATGGCAGCAAAGGACAGTAAAACAACTTACATGCTAACACAATATTTTAATAACAATAACAGATGACCGTGTAAAATAAAAGTTATTATTATTTATATCTTATTAATGTTTATAATATTCTAGATCGTATAGTGATAGGTACCCTATCTGTTATGCGATAGAACAGTGTATATTACCCGCCGGTGAGTATATTTGTTATTTTCTCATTTTATAGGTCCGATATTGCCAGGTTGTTAGGGCGCTTGACTTTCAAGCTGAGAGCCGCGGGTTCGAATCCCCGTCCAACCAAACATGCTCGCCCTTTCAGCCGTGGGGGCGTTATAATGCGGTCAATCCCACTATTCGTTGCTAAATTAGGGACGGCTAGCGCAGATAGTCCTCGTGCACCTTTGCGCGAAATTCAAAAACCAAATTCATTTTATATGACATAAAAACCTAATTATTTTTATCTTACAATAGGCTTATTCAATGACTTTTTATTCTCAATTTCACTTGTTGCATGTCACTTTCAGATAGATATTTATTTATCGAATATGAGCTGTTATTAAGTAAATACGTAAAATATGTTCAACATAACAGCAAATGTACAACTTTGTTATGTTAAACTTGTATTAAAATGTTTCTTCATTACCCATTCAAGCCGTCTCCTGCACTTGACGCGTGTATGTTTGACGGACTTAGAACTGGGAAGGACTGTTTCTAAAAATATTCCGTATTAGCCGTGACTTTAAGTATCTTTAATTGAAGTTATAACCTGAAAGTGGACCTACGTAACGAGCTTACTTATCTAACGAAGATTTGTTAAAGGTCTGAGTAGCCCAGAAACATAACGTTTGGGTAAACAAGAAGAGGAAGAGAATAACAAAGCTTTGGTAGTTTCACAATCTATAAGTTCCCTGTGGATAAATAGATTTGATTCCTTGTTGCGATCATAGCTTTGACAGTGTAGTACATTCATTGCCTTTCGCATACAAACATAACGTAAAAATAATATAAATTCTAAATCAATTTATTTAATTTTTTAATCCGAAACTATACGCCGTTTATCACATTTTTCTAAACCACTACAATTTAGATACACTATTTTCTTTCTGAGATTAATATAATCGTGAGGTATTACTATCCCTCCTCTCCGGAAAGGAGTAATAAAGCTATAGAAAAAAACTTTATGGTTACAAGTTTAAAGAAAAGAAGCATTGATACGGCAAAGTATAATTTCAAACATTTTTATTATTGCTATTATCAAAGCAATTTCACAACTTCTTTTGATCAACAGACAACGCTTCACAAGAATGATGAATTAGATACTATGATAGTTTGTTTTTTAAAAAAATTATCACCAAAATGGTCTGATGAACCATTGTAATAAATACTGTACGACATAAATTTATATTATAACTATTGTTTTCTGGTATCTGATTTTCTGTATAAATATCCAATGGTGACAAAAATTACGTTAAAATTCTAAAGGTCACGGAGGTTGAAGAGAGTGATCGAGGGGTGAAGTAGATAATTATCCAAGAGAAGAAAGGATACTGGTCACCGTGAAGACTTTAGTGTGCACGTGCCTCGTGAAATGGTGTAACTCTTTCAAACCAGGGGGCATGATCGTCAAGGTAGTCAGGATAGTCATACTGAAACAGTTTGGCTTTTTGAGTTCATATCATGAAATTTCCTGTTTCTATTTCCTAACAAAAGAGAAATATCAATATAGTTCAAAAACAACTGATTGTGCTTTTAGCTTATATATTTGTCATTAACTGAGATACG
>NW_013680350.1:3767-6296 GCF_000517525.1 Limulus polyphemus
TGTCATGTTAAACTTATATTAAAGTTTTTCTTCATTACCCATTTAAGCCGTCTCCAGCCATTATTATACTTACTAACGGTTTATTTTACTACTTCTTCCACTTTAGAGCCAAAAGATCACATCGATGCCTAGCCTCTTCCAAGAATAGTCTCATTACATCCTCACTCAAACTCCCGCCACAGATCAACATATCACTGACGACCAACAACAAACTACCAATCACCTTCAAAGTGCTGTTAGCCCAAGTAGTCAAACCCGCACAACCTACACCTACCAAGAAGAACACTCAAACACCACAGACCACCAAACATGACGTATCTACATCTAGACAGCGTTCAGTTATCTAGCCAGGAAACAAAAACAAGGATTAAAAGGAAAAACAGGAGAACTCAGACTGATGACCAACCCGAAGAAGACACAAGAAAAATAACCCTTTCGACGAGGTTCAACACCAAGATATATTTCTCACCGAAGCTTGCCTTACCTCGCCCATCTTCCGTCCAGAGACGACGACGAGTCCGACCTCGAGTACAATCAAGCCTTCCCCCACCTATCTTCGACATTTCATGCTTCCAGTTTATTCTAAAGTCTTAGAATAACTAATGTTATAGCTGATTTTATTTATTTATCCTTGTTTTTTCTTCCTTTTCAGTATTCTACCGACACGTTCCGGGCACTTTTATTTCGGCAACCTTGTTGTGTTTTCTTGGGGTGCTCCAATTTCCTCCCACAGCTAAATTTCCGAGGTATTGGACTGAATGATCCCAGCCTGCCCTGATCAGCCGCCGTTTGTTGGAGTACTTGTCGAAAATTGTCGAACATTTGTTCATGCTTACGCCTTCACTTCTGCCTCTTCAGCCTCGGTTCTTTAGCTCACGCGCACAAATGCATATCTATGCAACTTCATGCATGTATGTTTGTTGTTTTGTTTTTTCACGTTATTGTATCGACCTCGCGATTGGAGAGAAAGAGGACTGCCTAGTCCTCAAGCATCCCTGGAATTTTGTTTGGGGGTTGTTTCAAATACCTATTCCCAAAATTCCCTTATAAATCTTAAAGTCTTTAAAAAAGTCTGACGTTAGGTCGTATAATAACATTATAAGTTTATATATAGTTTGTTGGAGTACTTGTCGAAAATTATCGAACATCTGGTCATGCCTACGCCTTCACTTCTGCCTCTCCTACAACCATTACATCATAGAAATATATCGTAAATCTTTCGGAATTTCTCATTTTTCTTATCTAAACGTGAATGTTTCTGGTTCAAAAGAAGTTGCTCTTCTTTTTCCTGTTTTAAGAACTAACTAGTTATTTTACTCACAAAGAGACGAACGCTAAGAAATGTCGTTTCTAATGATACAATGGCCCAAAAGTTTCTTAACTTAAGCGACATTAGGCTCTGATGATGAGAAAAAAAAATTATTTGATGTTACAGAGAGAATATTATCTGAATATATTAAAATTAAAAAATAAAAATGATCATGACTTTAAATAATCCTTGATACGGCCAAACTACAATATTTCTATATAACAATATTATATAGTGTTATATATATATAATATATATTGTTATAATAACAATATTATCTGAATACATCTACAACCTAAAGCTTATTTAGAGATAACTTTGGAAAGCCCTCTCAGACACATAAAAACATTCTAAAAGTATCCTATAATTGTGTGTCTATACGAAACAAAATCTACTGGAACTTATTCAAGCAATATAACAATATTATAATAATACACAAATTTTGTCTGTCCTGAAAATTCGCGCACACTTCATTTCAACAGATGTAACAAAAGGCGGATGTAGATATATTTTAGTAGAGTTTTGTACAACAACATATTAAAAGCTTATCAGAGTTTTTAAAAAGGTCTAACGTTAGGTCGTAGAATAACATTACAAATTTACTTATTAATAGTGTTAAAGTATTGTAAAGGTTAGCCCTAACTAACTTAAAGTTATAGACTTCATTTCAAACAGAAAAATGTTGAGAAATATTTTGTTATCACTTTTCAAACAGAAAAAGTTGAGAAATATTTTTTGTTATCACATATTTTATAAATTTTACTAAATCTGAAACAAATAACTAGCGATACACATCAAATGCTGTAACATACTGGTATCGTAATTTTTAAAAAAGGCAGTATGTTTATAATGTAATTGGTACACAACCTGTACACCTAGACGTTTTAGTATTACTATCTAAAATCCAAAATTATCAGAATAATTGCCAGCTTATAGTAAAAAAAATTATATGTTTGATCATTTACGCACAAAGCTGCCCGAGAGCTATCTGCGATAAAAGTCTCTAATTTAGAAGTGATAGACTAGAGGGAAGTCAATCGTTTTGGTTACTCTTTAGCAAGGGAAAGTGGAAATATTGACTGTCACATTATAAAAAGTCACAGCTGAAAATACGTTTGGTGACAGGATACAAGCTCGCCACCGTAGATTGCGAATCGAGCGCCTTAGCCACGAGGCTATGCCAGACGAAAACAAACAAGCTATACATCTACTGCATACAT
>NW_013680351.1:0-1068 GCF_000517525.1 Limulus polyphemus
CCCTTATCTTATTTAAATGTAAACCATCCTCCTTCCACTGAACTAATCCCACAAGTCCAACCAACCAATCTGCTCATCATTACATACTAACCTAAGCCTAGCACTTAGCCCTAGTGATCTACTTATAACTTTATCCCAACAGTTCATTCATTCTGGACAGTATCCCTGACAAAATTAACTTATGTTCTTTTTAAAATGCCTATATCAACCCCTTCTATTTATTAATTAGCTCCTCTGATCTACCTTTCCCTACATCATTATCCCCTACATGCATCACAAAAACTGCATCTCTGCTAGTCCCCTTTATTTTATATCTCCTGCTCTGTCAGTTATATTCTCCACCTGTGCCCCTGAGAGCAAAATCTGATTCTTTTCTCCCTATTTACCCCACAGACTATTTTATCCACAGGTCTTGTCAAGGAATCACCTATAACTATATCCTCCTTATCATCCACAGCCTTTTCTGACCCTTTTGTTTTTCTTCCCTCCAATAGTTCCTCATCTGCAGAAGCCTGGGGCTGAAATTTGTTGCTCAGTAGAATAGGTTCATTACAATTAAATTCATTACTTTTAGCCCTAATAGTACTCTTTCTAACTTTCTGAAAGCCATTGTTAGCTGATGTATTCCTTACATCTAAAAGTTTAAGCTCCTTTTGAAATCCTGCTGCCACTTCCTACAGTCTACACTTTTCTTTATCCTTTGCCTCTACTTTAATTATGATAGCCACCAATTTCTCCTCCAACCTACAAACTCTACATAAAAATTGCATATCTTCATTAGTAGAACATACTAGTCCCGAGTTCCCAAATAAAACCCACTCATTACACTTAACAAACTGTGAACGCTTAACTCCTACAATGGTCTTAATCATTGTATTTATACTTATAGCCTGAAAAGAAATACCAAATATCAGTAGCCTACTGTCAACACTGTTATTGTTAAGTCTAACGTTTAAGAACCAATTATATTATCATTATTATGTATAACTAGTTTGTCTTCACACTAAAGTAATAAAGTTTATCTTTAATTATATAGAACTTAGAAACAGAACTTTATTAGAAGTGATA
>NW_013680351.1:2101-6407 GCF_000517525.1 Limulus polyphemus
TCAGTATTAAGTACACTAAAATGTCACTAGTGAAAGAATGAAATGTGGCAAAAGCTAACCTAAGAAATTCAAAACAATTTTACACAGGATGATTCAGAATTTTGTTGACAGGCAAATCATTTACAAATGGAGAAATTAAAAGGAAATAACTGTTGGTGGTATGGAATGAAGCATTGTGGGTATACCCTGTGACAATATTAGACAATAGCAAATGAAACATTTTATACCAACTCATTCCTAAAAAAACAAGAGTGATACATAAATCTACTCTTTCCACAAATATGAAGTTGTGCCACAGAATATTGAAATAAAACTATAGTAAAGCTCGTTACACAAAGCTAGGTTTATGGTACAAGGTCATTCACGTTCAAGTTATCCAAAATATTAAAAAAAATATTAAAATAAAAGCCCCCTACGTAAGGTAGCACACAACATCTGAACCCACTAGGTTTGAAAACTTTAAATGGATTGTAACTGCCTGTTAGAAGAAAAGGAGATGACGTTTCGGCTTCTATATTGGGTTTTTTAGTATAGCCGAAAATTCGTCTCCTTTTCTTCCAACAGGCAGTTACAGTCCATTAAGGTTCTCAAACCTACTATGTCTACTCTGAACTCAAATAATTAACTAATGGCACACACAGTATTTAATTGAAGTTAACATGTTCTTACTGTGTAAAAAATGTCACCAGAATGTCAAGGCTGCTGTTAGATTTTATGTTTAACGGCTCCCAGTTGAACGTCATCAGATGACATGAGATTTGTGTTTTCGGCTGCATATTATATTCTTATTTACGTATAGACGTCTTGTGGAATAACTAATAACAGCAACCAAAATTTACAATTTGTGCAGCACTTTCAACACATCTTTTGATTGTTTTCGACCATTTTGTAGCACTGTTTACCTCATTTCCGTTTATGCCCATAGAGTGGTTATTTCCAATTATGATAAATGTCATGAAAGTGCAAAAGGGTTTTAATTTAATCACGTTTTATTATAAATATCATTTCTAGTTAAAATAAAGATTGAACATAGAGCTTTTTTAAATTATTGAAACAAAACAATTAACTTCTTGTAGCTTGGGGCAATTTTACCTATAAGAGTAGATCATAAGAACTGCAAGTTAAAATAAATGATGCATTTACCATTTGAATATAAGTCACTTAAGTCATCATTTAAATGCTCCAAGCAGGGATCGGGAAAACTGAATGCCATACAAAAATTACCCATTGTCTAGGAGTCTAAGACAAAGTGCAAAAGAACATGAGTAGGTTAGAAAGAGGTAAAACGTTTCCTCCTTTAAAACGGCCATCCTCGTACATCATCAAGTATGGTGTGCTGCCAAGAGAGCAAATTATATGTAACTATTTTTCGCGTGACCACGTGAATAAACATATTGAAGGAGGAGCGCGGATGAGAATGATCAAAGCTCGACTTAAATTTTTTGTTCCTAAATAAACTTGATGTAAAGTAAGCACTATAAATTGTATTATGATTACAAAGTAGATATTTCAGAGAATTTCACTTTCTTGATTTCAAACAATGATGAATTATGGACATTTTACTGTTGTTTTTATAACGTGTGATGGCCTTACAGTGATTGACTTAAAGTAAGGCACACACATACCTACGGGGCCGTCTTACCCCGCAAAAATGACGTATATGTTAGCCAAAGGCTTCAGTCACAATGTACATCATTGCCCCACACTGGAACCCACGTTCTTTGAAACCATTGTTCTAAATAATTTGCAACAGTGTACATAGTGCACTGCCTTCTCATTCCGTGACGGGAGTATTTAAATAATAACTTAAGTGATATAAGTGTAGTTTATAAATGCAGCATTCTTTTTAATTACAGTTTTATGAATTAGTGAGGCCATTTTACTCCATCTGGTGGTGTGGTATGCAAGCATATCATTTATTTTTCCACTTTATTTTAATGTAGAAATTTTCAAAAATTTCGATTAGTCTGAATGTATGCAGTTTTTCAGATAATACATGGTCCAGAAAACTGTCAAACTGGCTTCATTCTAGTTGCCTTTTTTTTTTTGTTGTTGTTGTTGTTCTCTAGCCATAATACTTGCTCCACCTGCTGAAAATATTGTCGTAATTCAGCACGTTGTGCAAAAAGGTCAACGACAGCAGTGTCCTTCACGGGTAAGGCAGATGACATCTTGAAGACATGGTCTTCTCCAAGATGAATTGAAGTGACCATTATGTGAGTAGGGCTAGTTAACGTGTTAGATCCGATGTTTCCCATTAAGTAAGAAATGTTAGATTTAAACAGCCTACACAGGATATCAAGTGAGTTTGTTGATAGGAAGAAATCTTGAGAGAAGAAAGCTAGTTAAACAATTCACAAACCTAGTTGAAAGTGATTATCAAATGTCCTAGCGCAAGTACGCCCACTGTGTTTTGTCTTGCACAAATAAATAAAGATTCATTTTATATAACACATTGTGTCCAGTCCCAGTTAGTTTCGTTAAATCAGAATTACTTCATAATTTATCCTACCGATCCTCCAGTTACAAAGTAGCTCTATCTAATACTCTTTGAAGAAATCAGTTTAACTTGAGAAAACCATAGGTGCCTATTTTATCTAAACATAACAACCACAAGACGTGAAATTTATCAGATCTAAATAAAGGTTTAGAGCCAATCTTTTTCAACTAAATATAGTATTTATAATAAAACAGGGTTCATTTTAAACCTGTTTTTTCTTGAAATTCATCTTCATTGATAAAAAACCGCATTCAAAGTTAAAATAGCCGTCTCACCTCACTTTCCCCTTGTGGTATGAGGAAAGGGCTTACATTGTGGCCAAAGCCTATGGCAGAAAAATATACATCCTTGGTGTGGGGTAAGGTTCCACCCATATCTATCAGATTATACAAATGTCAAATATTCAATGAAAATAGTGATAATAACACAGCTGCATAGCATGATTGAGTGAAAAACGTACATAACATTAAAAACTCACTCCTACCCTAGTCTCTTTCAGGTCCGGCATGGCCTGGTGATTAGGGCACTCGACTCGCAATCTGTGTGTCGCGGGTTCGAATCCCCTTCACACCAAATATGCTCTCTCTTTCGGCCATGGGGGCGTTATAACGTAACGATCAATCCCACTATTCGTTGGTAAAAGAACAGCCCAAGAGTTGGTGGTGATGACTAGCCGCCTTCCCTCTAGCCCTCGTGTAGCTTTGCGCGAAATCCATAACAAAAAGAGTCTCTTCCCTGGAAAAACGTGTATAGAATTTTCTTTATGACGTGTAAACTTTCATTCTAATGGCTGAATCTTGAATATTTGACCAATGAGATCCAACTGAGGTTTTCGTGTCATATTCTATAAATACATTTATCTGATGGTAAAACATACATAATAAACACTCGTGTTGAACTCAGTCTCGATAATACATAATATTCCCATATTCCTAAATCAGTTTCTTCCGCACACACACACAATCTTAACAATATGTCATTATTGCCATCATTTGACGTAATATTTTTTGTTGCTTTGTTTGGGAAATGTTAGCTTCTTTCACACACAAAAAGGAATAAAAAACATGATTCACCGAGCAGCTATTATAGAATTTCGCGAATGTACAAAAATATCCCATCTCGAAAAGTGAATCGATTTGATTGCAATGGGATATTCGCGATTTGAATTGGTTTCACATCAGACCTTGAAAAGTGACTTACTATATTTGTTTGATAAACATGTGCAAAAAGTTACTTAAAGATAAACACGACATTACTTATAAACAAAAATCAAAACTGAAAAAAATCTCATCTCTCTGGATATCAAATTTTCTGGTTCACAACTCATTGCTGAAAAACGCGTTCTGCACTTTAGAACCTCAGGTGCGTTGTGAGAGTGACGCTCAAATGCCACTATTGGATCAGACAAGTTGTTTGCTTGCTGTTAAGTGCAAAGCTACACAATGGGCTATATGTGCTGTGCTAACTATGTTGTAAACCTTCAGACTTACCGCTAAGCCACCTGGAGTCTTCGACTAGACAAAAGCAGCGCAAAGGTTAGTAGTGGGCACTGTTGACGAACTGCTGTTTTCTCTCTTGTCTAGCTTTGCGCAAAATAAACAAACGCTGCAAAAGAAGCTGTTAGGAGTTGTTATGAATTAAAAAAAAAGACTAATATCACTATTGTCTGAGACCTGTGCTTCACTTGCAGCTATTAGGAGTTGTTATGAATTAAAAAAAAAGACTAATATCACTATTGTCTGAGACCTGTGCTTCACTTGCAGCTATTAGGAGTTGTTATGAATTAAAAAAAAAGACTAATATCAC
>NW_013680352.1:0-3322 GCF_000517525.1 Limulus polyphemus
AAGACAAGAACTGTTTGTGATATCCGTAACTGAAACAAAGAAAAAGATGGATAGAAACCCGTGAATAACGAATTATTTAATAAATATAAACACGATAAGCATGGTTCGGATAAGGACATCGGAGCATTTCACTTAAAAAAAAAACTTTATAGTTCAAAACCAAATATAAATTGTATGATATTATTGTTTTAGGATCAAGTTAAAGTTTTAAAGTTATGTTTATTTGTTCATTTCATTGAAAAGCCACGTTGTATAATCTACTATGTCCACCACGATTGATCGAACCCTAGATTTTATCATTTTAAGTCTGCAAACTTATCGTTGTCCCGCCTGGTGACAAAAGTATTGAGAAAATCGGAAAACAGTTTTATAAAAACTTCAGCTGCCGGTGTCTTAGCTGTTACTTGTTGTTTAAGTTTCATTAATAAAATGTATTATTGAAAAGGAGTTTCCGATTAAGTCAACAGTTGTCTAATGATACAGTTAAAAATGAGACTTTCAATAATCTAAAACTATAGTAAAATGTTTACCTAATAATTAAAATATACAGGTAAAAAAATCAAATATTGAGAAAACGAGAACTGTGGCATCATAAGGAGTAAAACTTCGAAATATTTAGTGAATGAGACTGTCCTCAGTATCACTGTACGTTTATTGTATTCATAGACTAGATACAGTCTCGTGTATAAATATTTATTGTCTATTATTAAATTGTCTATTGTTAGTCGCAGCAAAGCGGCTTATAGAACAGTCCTGAGATTTTCTTGTACTTTATTTATTTACAAACTTTAGGCTCATAGCTCCGTCATCTATTGATCGATTTGATATCAAATTACAGTTTTGGACTCAGGAGGTCGAACCTTTGTATTGATTTAATTGACACATTCAAGATTAATTTATCCTAATCCCATTTAAAATAATATCAATTTATGGGTAGGCTGGTAGAGATAGTAATAAAATCAAATAGGGTATACAGGTGTCCCATGCATGGTATTGCACAAATATAGTTAATAAAAAAAGGTCTCATAGATTAATTTACCCTAATTCTGGTTACAAAAATATCAAGTGCCGCGGCTATTGAGAATTCCTTATTGTCTTCTCTAAGAATCTGTGTTACTTAATAGAAGTTTTATTGTTTCAAAGAGATGAGACGACTAGGTGTCCAGTGTGATTAAAACAATTACACTGGACACCAGTCATCTAACAAAAGTAAACAATCCCACTGAACACCTTGTCGTCTAGTAAAAGTAAATAATCACACTGGACACCTAGTCGTCTAACAAAAGTAAAACTTTTGTTAGACGACTGGGCGTCCAGCGTGATTGTTTACTTTTGTTAGAACGACTGGGTGTCCAGCATGATTATTTACTTTTGTTAGACGACTCGGTGTCCAGTGTGATTGTTTACTTTTGTTAGACGACTGGGTGTCCAGCGTAATTGTTTACTTTTGTTAGACGACTGGGTGTCCAGTGGGATTGTTTACTTTTGTTAGACGACTAGGGTTCCAGTGTGATTGTTTACTTTTGTTAGACGACTAGGTGTCCAGTGTGATTGTTTACTTTTGTTAGACGACTGTTGAGTGGACTAAACTAGTTGATAAATGGACTAAACCGACTGTTCAGTGGACTAAACCAGTTGATAATTGGACTAAACCGATAGCTGAATGGACTAAACTAGTTGATAATTGGACTAAACCGACAGTGGTGTTGACTCAACTAGTTGATAAATGGACTAAACCGACAGTGGAGTGAACTAAACTAGTTGATAATTGGACTGAACCGACTGTTGAGTGGACTAAACTAGTTGATAATTGGATTACGCCGACAGTTGAATGGGCTAAATTAGTTGATAATTGAACTAAACCGACAGTTGAATGGGCTAAAATACTTGGTAATTGGACTAAACTAACTGTTGAGTTGACTAAACTAGTTGATAATTGGACTAAACCGACTGTTGAGTTGACTAAACTAGTTGATAATTGGACTGAACCGACTGTTGAGTGCACTAAACTAGTTGATAATTGGATTACGCCGACAGTTGAATGGGCTAAACTAGTTGATAATTGGACTAGACCGACAGTTGAATGGGCTAAACTACTTGATAATTGGACTAAACCGACTGTTGAGTGGACTAAACCAGTTGATAATTGGACTACACCGATATTTCAGTGGACTAAACTAGTTGATAATTGGACTACACCAATATTTCAGTGGACTAAACTAGTTGATAATTGGACTACACCAATATTTCACTGGACTAAACTAGTTGATAATTGGACTAAACCGATATTTCAGTGGACTAAACTAGTTGATAATTGGACTACATCGATATTTCAGTGGACTAAACTAGTTGATAATTGGATTACATCGATATTTCAGTGGACTAAACCAGTTGATAATTGGACTACATCGATATTTCAGTGGACTAAACTAGTTGATAATTGGACTACATCGATATTTCAGTGGACTAAACCAGTTGATAATTGGACTACATCGATATTTCAGTGGACTAAACTAGTTGATAATTGGACTACATCGATATTTCAGTGGACTAAACTAGTTGATAATTGGACTACATCGATATTTCAGTGGACTAAACTAGTTGATAATTGGACTACATCGATATTTCATTGGATTAAACCAGATGCTTGATATAATCAACCATTTATAAAAACAGTCATAACATGTGGTAAAATCACACAATAATATGATAAATGGATGTAGGTTTCTTTTTATAGATTAGAAATAACGAATGTTTCAGACACATCACTTTGTTTAATAATATGCGAACCCACAATCAAATATAAAACTATATTTACCCAAACATTTCTCTTCCTTGTAATCGTAATAAAAGCCACTTTCTTTACATTTACAAATAAAGGAATCCTCAAAAGGTTCATATGTTGAATCGTCCTTACATTCACCGAGCATCTCTGTGGGAAAAACAGAACAGCAACGATAGCATGCCACTTATTAACATTAATATAAAACAAAACATGAAGATGACAGGTTACTTATCAACGTTACTATAAAACAGAACATGAAAGATGGCATGTTAATTATTAACGTTAATATAAAACAGAACATGAACGATGGCATGTTAATTATTGACGTTAGAACAAAACAGCACATCAACGATGGCACGTTATTTATTAACTTTAATATAAAACAGAACATGAATGATGGCAGGTTACTTACTAACGTTATTATAAAACAGAACATGAACGATGACAGGTTACTTATTAACGTTAGAACAAAACAGAACATCAACGATGGCAGGTTGCTTATTAATGTTATTATAAAAGAGAACATGAACGATGGCA
>NW_013680352.1:3537-5588 GCF_000517525.1 Limulus polyphemus
TGCCATCGTTCATGTTCTCTTTTATAATAACATTAATAAGCAACCTGCCATCGTTGATGTTCTGTTTTGTTCTAACGTTAATAAGTAACCTGTCATCGTTCATGTTCTGTTTTATAATAACGTTAGTAAGTAACCTGCCATCATTCATGTTCTGTTTTATATTAAAGTTAATAAATAACGTGCCATCGTTGATGTGCTGTTTTGTTCTAACGTCAATAATTAACATGCCATCGTTCATGTTCTGTTTTATATTAACGTTAATAATTAACATGCCATCTTTCATGTTCTGTTTTATAGTAACGTTGATAAGTAACCTGTCATCTTCATGTTTTGTTTTATATTAATGTTAATAAGTGGCATGCTATCGTTGCTGTTCTGTTTTTCCCACAGAGATGCTCGGTGAATGTAAGGACGATTCAACATATGAACCTTTTGAGGATTCCTTTATTTGTAAATGTAAAGAAAGTGGCTTTTATTACGATTACAAGGAAGAGAAATGTTTGGGTAAATATAGTTTTATATTTGTTTGTGGGTTCGCATATTATTAAACAAAGTGATGTGTATGAAACATTCGTTATTTCTAATCTATAAAAACCTACTTCCTGTTATGGTATTACCAAATGACATGAACGATGACAGGTTACTTATCAACGTTACTATAAAATTTTTTATATTAATGTTAATAAGTGGCATGCTATCGTTGCTGTTCTATGTTGAATCGTCCTTACATTCACCGAGCATCTCTGTGGGAAAAACATTTTTATAGATTAGAAATAACGAATGTTTCAGACACATCACTTTGTTTAATAATATGCGAACCCACAATCAAATATAAAACTATATTTACCCAAACATTTCTCTTCCTTGTAATCGTAATAAAAGCCACTTTCTTTACATTTACAAATAAAGGAATCCTCAAAAGGTTCACCTACTTCCTGTTATGGTATTACCAAATGATTTTATATAACAGGTTACTTATTAGCGTTAATATAAAACAATACATGAACAATGGCAGGTTACTTATTAACGTTAATATAAAAGAGAACATGAACGATGGCAGGTTACTTATTAACGTTAATATAAAAGAGAACATGAACGATGACATGTTACTTATTAACATTAATATAAAACAATACATGAACGATGACAGGTTACTTATTAACGTTAATATAAAACAATACATGAACGATGGCAGGTTACTTATTAACGTTAATATAAAAGAGAACATGAACGATGACATGTTACTTATTAATGTAATATGAAACAGAACATGAACGATCGTAGGTAAAACCGAACATAAACAATGAACGGTTACACTCTGACATTCTGTACGTCAGTATTTTTATAAAACTATTCAATTGTTATAGCAGCTGTTCAGACACGTGTACTGTAAACAAACGCCATATTCCAATTGTTTAAAATAACTGTATATTGTTTCAAGTGTTTGTGCAGCAGTTTAAGCAACAATAATACACTTGGTAATTTTTGTCGTCGTCTAAAATTGACAATAACAATCGTTCGTGTATCTTAATCTTTAGAGTGTCCTTGAATGGATTGAATGAGTTTCTGCGTGAATTAAACCAGCAGATGAAAAGTATAAATATGTCTAGTCGAGTTGATTAAACTAAAAGTAGAATAGATTAGTCGATTGTTAACTGAATTAAACCAATATATATGATGGGAAGTGTAATTGTTATTTGAACTAAACCAATAGCTGAGAAAATTAATCAAGTTAATAATTGGATTAACAATCAAACCAATAGCTTACTCGCTTTAAACAGACAGATATGTTTATTAAAGAACCTTCCATTAGTTGTCAAACAAATCAATTGATTGGTAACTAAAACATTTCAAAATTGAGCCGAATAATTTAGTTGTTAATTGATTTAAACAATAGATTAGTAGATTAACCTATGTCTATATATTAACGTACTGAACTTTCAACTTTGTTGAACCAAAATGGCGACTTCACATCGACAATAATCTATATCAAACTCATTTATAACGCAGTCTTTATATATAATGTCGTTCATGTTCTGTTTCATATTACA
>NW_013680353.1:0-4337 GCF_000517525.1 Limulus polyphemus
ATGTGAGTAGATTTATTATAAACTGATGACTCTATGTGAGTAGATTTATTATAAACTGATGACTGTGTACGAGTAGATTTATCATAAACTGAAGACTGTGTACGAGTAGATTTATCATAAACTGAAGACTGTGTACGAGTAGATTTATCATAAACTGAAGACTGTGTGTGAGTAGATTTATCATAAACTGGTGACTGTGTGTGAGTAGATTTATTATAATCTGATGACTGTATGTGAGTAGATTTATCATAAACTGGTGACTGTGTGTGAGTACATTTATTATAAACTGATGACTGTGAGTGAGCAGATTTATTATAAAATGATGACTGTGTATGAGTAGATTTATTATAAACTAATGACTGTGTACGAGTAGATTTATCATAAACTGGTGACTGTGAGTGAGTAGATTTATTATAAACTGATGACTGTGTGTGAGCAGATTTATCATAAACTGATGACTGTATGTGAGTAGATTTATCATAAACTGAAGACTGTGTGTGAGTAGATTTATACATCTTTTCGAGAAATTGTCGCTCAGAAATTAATTTTGGTTGCAGAAGCTCAAGGGTTTTCGCATGCAGGATCAGGCATGCATTCAAATCGTAAGTCTAGCCTTGCTTCTTTTATTTTTAGCTGTTAAGACAGGAATATAGAATATCTGTAGCTTGGTTAACTTTACTTGATTTGTGATTGAAACACAGTATATAAAAACACATAATATACACATTAAGATTTCAGATGTCGTCCGTTGTTCTATGCTGCATAGCGGGCATCCTTTAACCACAGATGCATGTTCAGGTTCTGTTGGGGTGTGGCCCAGTTATGCATTGTCCTCTTTCCTACAAATAATTGGTACCTTCAGTGTGTTTTAATTCCGAAGCACAGATTTGTGCTAATTTTTTACTTATTTTTCAAAAACGTTGACAGGGAGCGAATGCACTTCCGTGTCTATAGCAGAAACATTGCTGAAATTTAGGAGCTATTTACACCTATTTCATCAATTAAATTACACTAAAATGGGAAACAGAACGGGCAATCAAAAGAGGAAGTATTATAGCAGAAAAAAGTGGAATTGGACTCGTGTAACTCATGCAATTCTGAGAAATCGAGCGTGACCGACCGACTGACTGACCGACCGACCGACACCTGGCTTTTATGATGACTTATAATTTTTCATCATAACGTGATTAAATAACAGCACAAAGATTATAATTTAAAACAAGGAACTTAAATATATTGAAAAATGTTATTTAGATTAAACAATGGGCTAATTAGCGAGATAAACTAGTCCCCAAATTATCTGCTGTTTCTGTTAACCGTAATTTTTTTGCTTTCCCTGGGCAACTGCAAATCATCAAGGCATCAGTGTAGATTTGTTTACTTTCACAGCAACGAGCACATGTTAATGATCACATGATACCAACAATTACTTGATAGTATTGTCTGAACTAACTACCTTTGGTCCTCTCCGAGTCAAAACATGCGCACTGATTAGTTGAATTGAGAGAGAGAAGAAACACAAAATTAATAACATGTCGGGCAACCGCAGGGATTCATTCCCGACAAAACATGAAGTGCTGAATCTACTATTAAAATCATAGAAAAAAATTTAGGATTCAAAAAGTGCAAAAAGATCCACACTGTTCTAGAATCGAGTTCTATTTAGCATAGCCCTATCCATAATAAAATGGGAGAAAATACTCGGTGCCACAATGAAATTTTTAATCGCCATAGTGACCTGGTACCTGGGATTTGTCGAGGCCTACCTTAATCATGGTTATATCCTATAAAAGAACACAAAAACCGCACCTTAATTGTGGTTATGTCCTTTGTAACCAAAAAAAACCTTACCACGTTAACCAAGGTTGCATCCAATAGAACAAGAAAACCTCACTTTAACCATGGCTACATCCAACACAACAAAAAACCTAAACTTAATCATGATTGGCTTCTTCCAACACAGAAGTAAAAAATATTGAAAATATAATCTAACAGAATTTGTTCTCCTCAATTCTGTAATTAATAATTTCAAATGAAGAAGCTGAAACATCATCAAAATACCTTACAATAATACCTTGAAAAGAAACTCATTAAAAAGTAATAATAAAAACTGCTAGCTTTTCTTAAATTTTCAGGACAAAAATGTTACTTATCACCACATTCTTTTTATATATATGTTAATGCTGAACAAGTTTTACAAGTCATACGATCAATGGAGATGCTTTAACCACTCAGTAGTTAGATGAATTCTTTTTTTAGCCAACCATAACCATCCCAGCAAAAATAATTACCTGAATAGAAGTAAGAATTGCTGATACATCATACGTAGGACTCCAGCGATTCTGGAGAATATCAAGACAGATACTTCCATCTGCGTAAACTGTAAGTTAAAAAAGTCGAATCACTAAAACAGAACCTAAATCAGTAAGTATAAACTAAGAAAAAGAAAATGAATTCCTCTTTGAGAATCTAATAAATTCTACAAACTGCTTAAAAATTAAATAACCCCATATATTTGGATCAAGAATTTTTTTTAAGTCTCAATGATGGAAAATAGAATTTTGTGTTTTTTTTATCACGTGTTGACAAAAATCAAGACAGGTGTACTGCAATCCTTACCTTTGTGGAAAATCTATGAAGGTAACAATACATGCAACCGTGAATGTACTACTAACGTACCGTAATTGTTTGCACCTTTAACTTCGAAATGTTAATAGCTTTTTCTGTTTTTCAGAAACAAAGTAACAAATCTTTTCACCGTAAAATATGGAAATGGGGTCTCTTACCTGTTTTTTTTTTCCAACTATAAATGATATTATTTTTTTGTAAAGAAATGTATATATTTTAATTTTTCATCTTAGGAATATTCTAGCCTCATATATAGAAGTACCTGCCTGTCAATTGTTGCTATTGAATTTTTAAGCCACTCAGCCCATCTTTAAGCCCATCCATTACATATAGTGCAGAAAGAAAGAAACTGTAAATTTCACGTGCTTTGCTCAAATCTGTTAAATTCTTGCAAGGATAAATTTGTTTTGTTTTGAATTTCACGCAAAGCTACACGAGGGCCATCTGCGCTAGCCGTCCCTAATTTAGCAGTATAAGACTAGAGGGAAGGCAGCTAGTAATCACCACCCACCACAAACTCTTGGGCTACTCTTTTACTAAGGAATAGTGGAATTGACCATCACATTATAATGTCCCAACAGCTGAAAGGGCAAGCATGTTTGTTGTGACGGGGATTCGAACCCGCGACCCTCAGATTGCGAGTCGAGCACCCTAAACACTTGGCCATGCCGGGCCGTGCAAGGATAAAAATTTCAAGAGATTTCTAAGATAAAGGGATTCAATTCTAAAAGGAAACACATTTGTTATGTTATAACAAAGTTATTTCTCTGATATCCGAGCTATAACAACTATTTATTGACCGGAATTGACTTTCCCACTTTCGAATATTAAAATGTCAAATGGTTTGAAAGTCTGAGAACTCAATCACAGATTACGAAAATTGTTGGAAATTTGATTATTTTGTGTTTTAAGAAATGAAAATAACATTTATACTGTGAAAGAACAACTTTTAGTACTTTCTTAAACCCAAATATGGCTATCAAAAGCTACTTCAAAATGTATTTCACACTTTTGAATGATAATTTTGTTTTCATTTGTCAATCATAAAATATTTTACCATTCGGATGAAACATCTTAGAGACAAATCTCACAGTTGGTGGTCTATTTGGATACTCTTCTGTAAATTCTAAAGTCAATTTGAATGTTCCATCTTCAAATGGTGTGTCATGAGGCCTGAAATTACACAAAATAATGATGATAGTATACAATGAAAAAAGGTCTGAAAATAAATCTGCTCGCTCACACACATAGTCATCAGTTTATAATAAATCTACTCACACACAGTCTTCAGTTTATAATAAATCTACTCACACACAGTCTTCAGTTTATAATAAATCTACTCGTACACAGTCATCAGTTTATGATAAATCTGCTCACACACAGTCATCAGATCATAATAAATCTGCTCACACACAGTCATCAGTTTATGATAAATCTACTCACACACAGTCTTCAGTTTATAATAAATCTACTCGTACACAGTCACCAGTTTATGATAAATCTACTCACATACAGTCATCAGATTATAATAAATCTACTCACACACAGTCTTCAGTTTATGTGGGAATTACACTAGCATCTCAATTATTAGTACCTCCATTATCCATGATTTGCAATTATCCTCAATTTTTCCACAGATTTTGTTAAAATAATTGTGCCATTATAATTCCAGACAATAATTTTAGTGTAATTCCCATTTCCTGGAACAA
>NW_013680353.1:4790-5826 GCF_000517525.1 Limulus polyphemus
AGTTTATAATAAATTTACTAATACACAGTCATCAATTTATAATAAATCTACTCACACACAGTCAACAGTGTAAATATCTGTGTAGATATTTAATGGTTTTTAAGTCACTTAATCTTTTCTTCTTATTACTTTCCTGGTGAATAAAGTTTTTTTCCAATCCTGTTCTCTCTTTTCCAAAACACCAGGAAATTCTGTCACACTATTATTACATTATTTTTCTACAACATCCTCTACGTCTCTGTAAACCACAGATTATAATGCCTTTTCCTTTTTTTTCTCTTCTTTCTCATTTCAAGCGTAATAGATTAATGCCTACCAAACATGCTCAAAATATCAAATTTGTGTTTGAATTATTAAATTCTTGCAAGATCTCAAAGCAATCTGAACTTACATTTAAAAAAAAAAACATGTAACTTTTCATGGCGACAGTAATACTGTCTTTTATACATTTTATAACATTTGTAATATTTAAAACTATATTTTTTATACTTTAAAATAGTCCAGTAGCAGTTGTTTTTTTAATATGATTTTGGAATCACCATATCTGCCAACATCAAATGTAAATATTACTTGCACATCTTCATTCTGTTCTACTTGATATAAAAACTCTAACGTGTTATTCTCACAAATTTATTCATGTACTTATTCCATTTGGAATGTTCATGGCAGTAAATGAAATTCCAAAATAAATTTCCAAACTGAAAACAAGAAAAATGTCCATGATTCCTACATATGAAGGTAAGCCACAAGGCAGCTGGTACAGTAAATGACTCTATAGTTGGATAATGTATGTAGGTAAGACACAATGCAGCTGGTACAGTAAATGACTCTATAGTTGGATAATGTATGTCGGTAAGCCACAAGGCAGCTGATACAGTAAATGACTCTATAGTTGGATAATGTATGTAGGTAAGACACAAGGCAGCTGATACAGTAAATGACTCTATAGTTGGATAATGTATGTAGGTAAGCCACAATGCAGCTGATACAGTAAATGACTCTATAGTTGGATAATGTATGTAGGTAAGCCACAAGG
>NW_013680354.1:0-3832 GCF_000517525.1 Limulus polyphemus
TGCCTACAAGAAAATCCGTCCCCAAAGTACACCAACATTTACACGTGAATAAATCAACACATTAGAAGTGATTTTATACAAACCTAGGTTTTCCTTTACTTTGCTTTAAACTTGTTTTGAAAGCATCAAGTTTCTTCCACAGCTGAATGACATTTTCCTCTTCTACAGAAAAGTTGATGTGTTCAGGTACGGGCTTAGCCATCTTTACGTATTCCTCTAAAATTGACAAAATTTATTAGAAACTAATTTAAGAATATTCTAAACATAATTTATATAAAATTCCAAGTTACTGTTGTAAGGCAACTAATAATAACCTTTAACCTTTTCTCTTAACTGTAATGCTATGCAGTTATGTTCATTTACTGCAAAGTCCAGAGGTCAAATATTACACAAAAACAGTGGGGTACTAAGTAAGTTAAATGCTATTTTCTTTATTTATAATTATGATATTTTAATAGCTAAACCTAATTTATTCTTGGTTTAACTCTCACATATACTACTCACTATAAAAGCACCTAGTAACTTTTCTATAGTCTTCTACATAATTTATAACATACAAATACTATAACTAAGTTATGTATTTTCTACAGTCTTCTACATAATTTATAACATACAAATACTATAACTAAGTTATGGCTGGAACATAACCATATGAATTGTTTAGGTGAAATATTTAATATTTAGTTATTAGATAAAAAAAAGTTTTCCTTGCATATACCTTGTAATATAAGTATAACTGTTACAGTGTTAGGTGTTTCACTCAAGATCTATCTGTATTAGTCTTACCTAATTTTGAAGTTAATTTAAGGAACAATATTGAATTAAAAGTTATCATATGAATAAAATTCAGAAACTGAAAGGAAAATACATAACTTAGTTATAGTATTTGTATGTTATAAATTATGTAGAAGACTATAGAAAATACATAACTTAGTTATAGTATTTGTATGTTATAAATTATGTAGAAGACTATAGAAAATACATAACTTAGTTATAGTATTTGTATGTTATAAATTATGTAGAAGACTATAGAAAATAGTGGTTCCTCGTCATCGAATTTGAATTAATTTACAAAAGTTTCCCATTTTATCAATCATGCATGAAGAGCTTAATTAACTTCATTAAGTTAATGACATTTTTTGGATCAATAGATCTACCCCCCACCCCCCCTAAAAAGGTCTTCATAAGAAGCTACCTTTTTGAGACTAATAATGGTTGGAGACGGCTTGAATGGGTAATGAAGAAAAACTTTAATATAAGTTTAACGTGACAGCAAATGTACAACGTTTCGACAAGGTTTTGTCATCATCAGGTATGTTAAACTTATATTAAAGTTTTTCTTCACTACCCATTCAAGCAGTCTCCAAACATTATTTGGTAAATGAATATTTGATTATTATAGCTACTTAAGTTATGCACTAAAAAATCTAACTAAAGGAGTACATTTAAATTGGTGTTATTCTAAACAGAGAAGAACTGAATCTATACAAATTTAAGTCATCATTTTATACACGAACATCATACTATAATAACATGCAGAAAGAGGCTAAGTTATTTTAAATATGTGGTGAGTAGGTTGTTCAAATTTCAAAATCTTGATATGATAAAGATTATTTGGTGGGTGGCCTTTGCTATCAATATCACAGTCTTTCATTTTTAATGTCCATATGTTGCCACCAAGTATAGGGACAACTGCTTATCAGTACTAGTCTTTGGTAGCCTGAAGTTAAAAGCTAAACGAAGCAGATCTCGCATAAATAAATGTATTTTTCACCGACTAGGGCGATGTTTATGGAGCCTACACAAATTATTTTAACTTTAAAGGTTTAAGTAAAAGACATAATATTTAAAGTAGAATGTCTTTGTCACAGTTTGTGGTAATATTCTGAATGTTATTGTCAAGACTTGTTTCAGATCAAGCCTAGTGCGTGTGAAATGCTTATAAGTTTATACTTACTGATTCAGTTATTATACAAAGGTAGAGTAGGCCTACTGTATTACTACTATCACTTCACTAGTTCTAGTGGCAACAACAGTAACAATATCGAAACAAAATTACCTAACAATGCAACTCACAGTTACAATGGTAAAAATTAAACATAGTACAGTTTAGAAATATGAAAGAGAAAGGGTCAATTACCTCCAATAAAAACTGAATCTATACAAATTTATAACATAGTCTCAAATTCATTATTTTATACAGTAACGTGGAAGAAATGCCTGTTACCGGAAGACCAATTGCCCGCGCCCTCTAGTTTTCATTGCTAGCAATGTCATAACAATTGTTTTACCAAAAATTACATTTACTGCAGGTAATAGTTTTATCATCAGAATCTAAACCTCAAATTATAAATATAATCCAGTTATTGATTCTAAAAGTCTATCTTTCACTTTACTAATACAGTTTAGACTGTTTGAAATGTAGAATGGTTCCCTTAATTATGTAGTGTTTTTACTCTTTGTTTTTTGTATTTTTAATAAGTAAATTAACATAAAGGGTCGCGTTTAAATTGGTGTTGTTCTAAATGGGAGAAAAACCCCTCAAAGTTAACTTGTCTCAGCTTGCACTTTCTTATGCTGATTTGTTAGTAATAGTTTTAAATAGAAATACTTTGTCGATTATTATAAATGAGGGACTGAGTCCTATAGTACTGTTGCGTCATCGAGATCACGTGACTATTCTCACGCCCTCTAGTTTCTAGAACTATCCCGTACCTTGGCGAATGCTCTAGTATTTACTAGATAGGGTAGGCTGGTATATATAAGAGGGTGACAACGTGACGCAATGATGTGTGTGTAGATAGTGAGTAATTGAACTGCAGTCACAGGGTATTGTTGAAGTTAACGTTCGTTCGTTATAGTGTTTGTTTTAGCGCGAATATTGAAATTAAGTGTATCGTAAAGTTATATTCGGAAAGAATAAACCAGTTTTATTAAGTAAAGACTTGTGTCGTTAGAGTTTCGTCGGAACGAAGTTACGGAAAGTTAATTAACAAACGGAGACGTAACAGTACTTAGTAGCATCAATCGTGTAGAGCCGGCGACGCCTGGGCCAGTGGGGTGATAATCTGGTTATACTGTCCCAGTGCTATTGACTAACCTACTGCACATCCTTCTGTATATATCATCCTGATTTTTGAGTATTTGCCTGGGCCATTTAAGGCTCTCAATTCACCCCTGGATATGTGTTGTTTTGTTGTTAAGCGTAAAGCTACACAATAAGCTATCTGTGCTGTGCCCACTATAAGTGTGGAAACCCAATTTTTTAGCGTTAGAAGTCCTAAGAATTATCGCTGGACCACCGGGGTGGGGTGGAAGGATATGTGTTCTCCATATTTTGATAAGGGATGACCCAGTGACGTGAATGGTAAATGCACTCTGGAAAAGCTGATCCTATTAGAAAAAGTATATAGCGATTAATATTATCACATTTTCTCAGGCTCACTGTTTCACATATTCTCCTGGGATATGTTAAAATTCACACAATTCTCCTGGGACATATTAAAAATTCACACAATTCTCCTGGTGTATGTTAAAAATTCACACAATTCTTCTACGTTTGTTTAGAACAAAGTGTTTTATCTACCCACCTGTGCCTTTCATCTATATCTTTGTCAATGTTTGAACAGTAATCACACATAAAGTGCTATTCACATACAAAATTCGAACTTTTGTTCTGAATAATGCCCAAAGGTTGTTGTTATTAAAAACAAAACACACAAACCACCAGTGTAGTAGTTCCTTCCGTGCACTGTACCAGACTAAAGAAAGTTTTTTTGAAATTTTTAATGGGACCTGTTATGATTGTTTGTTTTGAATTTCGCGCAAAGCT
>NW_013680354.1:4282-5821 GCF_000517525.1 Limulus polyphemus
GCGAGTCGAGTGCCTTATTATCCTCGCTTTATTTGGCGGGCTTATATACTAAAAAAAGAGGGCGTCTGGAACAGACTTGACTTTCCAGGAAAATTCATGATCCTTCGAGAATCTCATCACGTGTTACCAGCGTCACGTGACTTTCGCTGTTATAAGGCCTGTTATGAACAGACGGAGGATCTGTAGGGAATTCAGTCGCCGTACTCCTATCAAACCTCTTTATGTCACATAGATAAAATCAAATGATTTCAAAACTTTACACTTTTTAAGCCTCTTCATTATTTCATTACCGTTTAATAAGTATAGGATTAATTGTGCAAATAGACGAAGAAATTTTCTTCATCAGTAAAAAAAAAGTTAAATTATCTGCCAAGTACTCTTATATTTGGTGCTGATGGTAATGTCAAAAATATAAAACAACGAAACTAATCGTATCACATCTAATATAACCTCAAATTTAATCTGTAAATAAACTTTAACAAAAATATATTTGTTACTTGATGATATCAGCAGATGGCCACTGTCTAATTATTAATATACCATTTGTACCACTGAGATGGTATTGTACTACATAATGAATTATTACAGGTACAATGGGAACAATTATTGACTGAATACATATGAAGTACTAAATGTTTAATTTTAGTTATAAAAACGGTAACAATGATGTGTAAGTTAGCTGTTTTCCAGTTATGAGTAATAATAGTAAATTAACACATAATGATGATGTGTAAGTTAGCTGTTTTCCAGTTATGAGTAATAATAGTAATTAACACATCATGATGTGTAAGTTAGCTGTTTTCCAGTTATGAGTAATAATAGTAATTAACACACAATGATGATGTGTAAGTTAGCTGTTTTCCAGTTATGAGTAATAATAGTAATTAACACATAATGATGTGTAAGTTAGCTGTTTTCCAGTTATGAGTAATAATAGTAATTAACACATATGATGTGTAAGTTAGCTGTTTTCCAGTTATGAGTAATAATAGTAATTAACACACAATGATGATGTGTAAGTTAGCTGTTTTCCAGTTATGAGTAATAATAGTAATTAACATTAAACTTCACTTTTACCTTTTTTTTACTGAAGATGAAAATATTTGGACATTAACTTACACTATTACAACTTACACGATCAACATTACACTTTACACTATTACAACTTATAGGATCAACATTACACTTTACAATATTACAAGTTACAGGATCAACATTACACTTTACACCATTACAAGTTACACGATCAACATTACACTTTACACTATTACAACTTATAGGATCAACATTACACTTTACAATATTACAACTTACACGATCAACATTACACTTTACACTATTACAAGTTACAGGATCAACATTACACTTTACACTATTACAAGTTACAGGATCAACATTACACTTTACACTATTACAAGTTACGGGATCAACATTACACTTTACACTATTACAAGTTACGGGATCAACATTACACTTTACACTATTACAAGTTACGGGATCAACATTACACTTTACACTATTACAAGTTACGGGATCAAC
>NW_013680355.1:0-1272 GCF_000517525.1 Limulus polyphemus
ACAATGGCCAAACTTTGAATAAGGATGAAGGGTTAGGAGGTAAAAGAATACACCGATGGCGTAATCTTCTTTTGGGTTTACCCTTTATTTATGTAATAGTATGAGTCACATGATTAACAACCTTGGTATAAATGGTTGTTTTTAGACTTAGCACTCCTGAGGATGACGTGATACGCGTGGAAACATATAGAGTGGTTGTTTTGAGACTGTTAAGCAGTCTGAGAATGTATATTCTAATTGTGTAAGTTAAAAACGTTGATAGGTTGAAATTTTTTCATTATTTTTACACAAATTCCTTGAAGTTTAACCTTATTATCTTGTTACAGATAACACTTCAACACATGTATTCTTTTTTACGTTTTATATCCAGTGTTGAAACGCATCTTTCAGTAAGGCCAGTGTAGCTACAGATATGATTATTTTATATACATATATATATATATATTGTAGTTTTGAAATTTAACTTTAAAGAACCTTTACTGAACTATCATTAATATGCGTTGTTTGCTTAAGCACAAAGCTGCACATGGGCTATTTGTGCTGTGGCCACCACAGGAATGAAGTCCATAAATTCTACCAGACATGATAGAAAAGTAATTTCGTATTTGTTCAACACATATATAAAGAAACAAGTGTGTAATTGACGGCTACGTTGTTACACTTCTCTGTCTACCCTAGAGTTGCGTACTACTGTATTTAATGTCGAATAAATAGTATATTTTGACGTCATCTTTACTCTTCCTTTCATACCTATAATTCTATAATATAGAAGAATTGTAGCAAAATAATGGCAGCGCATTTAACACTGAATCGTAGATACACATTTTACCGATACAATTCCATGGTTGATTAGATGAATTGTCTATCATACAGTTTATTATATATATTACTGTTTTTCTACGTATGTTAAAGCTATGGAGTACTAGCTTTATTCGAATATAAAAGTTAGCAGACTGGAAGTTCGACCTTTCGTATCTGTTGGTGCATATTTCCTGATTTGTTTGGCAATCGGTACTGTACTAAACTTTGGAAACATCACTCTTTACTTAACTTCTTACCAGAGACAAAGAGTCAAGAAGGACACAACATATGAAGAAACTAGCTGGATTTTCTATGCATTTATCTCTACATCTTTACTGTTTTATTTTGGGGGCAAAACTAGGTCGTCTTGTTGGACGTCGTTGGAGCATGATTATTGGTTCTTGTATTTTTTGGCAAGATTTACATTTATATATGTATTGGATAATAATAACTAATAAAAACAATTTCAAC
>NW_013680355.1:2231-3759 GCF_000517525.1 Limulus polyphemus
TCGTCATTGTTTATTTAGATAATGTATCTTAGTGTCTGAGTATATAAATATAACCCTGTACACCCCTGTTTATGTAGTTTAGGTATGATAGTGACAGTGTGTGTGTATGTATTGGGAACTAATGAAGTGTGTAAATGTATGTTGAACTTTTCGCCATGGACAGAACTCTGTAATATAAGAGATAGTATATTTAACACAAATATTAAAACCAACATAGATAAAGGGTTCAGGGTAAGTTCGGTTTACTCTGGCCCTCATGTCGTATTCATAGAAGAACCTAAATAAACAATAGTACAAGAGAGAGGTCACTTGAACCCGACCCTCCCAGGCCTTCCAAACCTAAATTCCTATACCGTAACGATACACGAGAGTTACCTGAGCATAGTCGTACCTAATTGTGAACTGATAGGCTAGAGGGAAGACAGTTGTTCAAAATCATTTGAGATCAGTGAAGCTGGAAAACTTTCATAGCTGAAATCCAGTGAACAAAGCTATAACCTTGTACATAATGAACACCACATATCCAGTTACTGTTATATTAATAAAATGAAGCCAGCATCAACACATGTATTTATTTACGTGAAAAAACAACAAGATAGATATATTTAATTGCAGTTCTTGCTACAATGCTTAAAACAGGCTTACAACAACATGTTGAGTTTGACTGATCATTTTTGTTAAGCACAAAGCTACACAAATAGCTGTGCTCTGCCCACTGCAGGTATCGAAAAATGATTTTTGGAATTCTTTAATAGATAGTTTAGGCAGAGTATTCTTACTGATTTGATTGTGAAATGGGCCGTACTGCCTATTAGGGAACCACTTGTAGAAATATATTTTAGTGTAGTTTTCCATCAAAACCGCAAGAAAGAATACTAGAAACATAACATATATGATAATAATATTGTGGAATATTTTGACAAAATTACGATTTTATCTCGTTTTTAAAACACCCTTTTGTTAACTTGTAAGGTAAACTTGAAGAACAAATGATAATAAAAGAAACTGATTCTCAAATCAAATACTCTTGTTACTTAGAAAACAGACAGTGATTAGTTACATTTAACTAAATGTTTTCATGATCATTTGAACCTTTCTATTAATAAGAGTAGCTGGTTAATAATAAACCGAGAACCCAATCTGTGTAGAACGAAGGGAGAATGGTTCTCCCCGGGTGGTAAAAACAAATACAAAGGCTAACGTGACATTCAGGTCGTTATTATTTTAGTACGTACCCCTTTCTTGTGGGATTTAACAGCATTTGGTTGGGTTTTGTAATCGTTAGACTGTAAAATTTTTATCATTAGATACAGCCGACTAGTTTCGGTAACAGTTACCATCATCAGGGCTAGTATCTAATATAGTAGCACAATGTGTCTGAAAGATATTATCGTGGGTAATCCTCGAATACGTTTGCATGAAAATAAATAAATAAACAAAATATCAATGATTATGTTATTTCTTTCTATATTAATGTACACATCATCATCTAGGTAGAGGTTTAGTGTTCAATGTGCTTTCTGGAATG
>NW_013680355.1:4388-6958 GCF_000517525.1 Limulus polyphemus
AAAAGAAGTAACTGATACATTTGGTGGAAAACGAAGTCTAATAATGAATAGTAGAGCAACGGAAAAAATTGTAAACACATTTAATTAATGAATGTTTCGGAATTACACACATACTATCTTCAGCAAATCTATGACAACTGAACAATCTTTACATGAATTACTAATATCAAAATAGAATGAATAGTGTTAGAAAACTAGAGCTACTTGAATAAAGCAAGGGGAAAATAGTTTAAATTTTTATTGAGGCTTGGATTTTCGTTCATAACATGTATACTTTCTTTTATCAACAGTTCGTGACCATAACAACAGGAGTTAGAATTAAAAAGTCTTCTATGGAAATGGGGTGTGATTATGACGTTTCGTTGTGAAACTATATAGGAGAATTAGGTGGAGTTTGAAGTTAAGATCCAGTTCTGTTAGAAACTCCCACGTGTACCAACGTGCGTATTTGTAAATGGTGAGAATCTTGGAATCGGCATGAAAAATCACATTCATGGACCATAAATTCATGATTCTCTGGACAAATGATGAAAAGTGGAAATACTGGCGCTTTTTTTTTTTCATATTATTACTTGCTGTTTTATAATTACCACAACAATATCAATTCAACAATGACACGTCACTCGTTCACTATAGTTTAAGTCAGTTGTTTATTGTACTACCGACTACTGGCTGAAACTCGTTGTATAATTTTATGCCAGACAAACTGTTGTCTGAAGATCATCTTGAATAAATAAATCAAAATTTGCGAAGTAATTTTTATGTTTCTTTGTACACTATGTGCTTAAGCTTTCCAACAAGTATGTTAAGTATTTTTACTTTTATAATAATGTGTATTCGCTAGCTCAAATATTGTCAAACAACAATACGTAATATATATCATATTTTTTAGTATTATTGTCTTCTAGACTTCGTCACATTTCGACGTGTTGGTGTTTTCGCACTATACACAGCACACGCTGATAACAATAACGCTAACAATTAATCTGTATCTTAGCAACACAGAACTTACGAAAATAATTCATAAATCGCTGAATGAAATTTAAGTTAAGGCTAATATACTGGGTATTAAAAATAAACTATAAGTGACAATGAAGATCTCTTTAGAAGGTTTGATTTCAATATCATTTTACTTTGTTATAACATCAAAGTATTTGTTTTTTCTGCCCTCAGTGCGGCCCGAAGAAGTAAACATTATTCCTGAAAACATCGAACAAGGCAGGCGGTATTTGGTTTACTGTATCCCTAACCAGTACGAGCTCGAACATTCAATCACTGGTGTTTTCGGCTACACGTGGACAGGTCCGAAGAGTGTCATAGAAAATATTTATGACAAAATCCAAATACACGAAGACACCGGCGACTTAACGATCCACGACTTTCAGACTGCCGATATCGGTGTGTACAAGTGCACGGCTAAATACTGGACAATAACGTCGGGGATGCAAGTCCAGAAAACAGTTATCGCGAAACATGTGTTAGAAGGTAAGTACTTATAACAACCACCTTTGCTAAAATTACTGGTCAATACAACAACATACACAAAATTAGGAAACTTATCTAGGTCTACTATCAATTTTTAAGTGCGAGAAATGTTTAATGATTGTACATTAATTTTAACAATTTATGGATTTATCTTTCCATCAACCTGTTTAGAGAGAAGCCTCCCGAGTTTGGGGGCTTATATTTCTAAAAATCAAGTTTCGATTCTCTCAGTGAAAACAGCACAGATAGCCCATTGTTTAGCTTAACAACAACAAAATCACACATGCTAACTAATTCCAAGAACCATTAAAGATATATTCAATTATTATTATTTTATACAACTGCTGGATACACCATCTATATATATATATATATGTTTGGAGTAAATTAATCGACAACAATACGCAATCTATTAATTAATTTATCTATTCTGTGAAGTCAGACAGTAAATTAACCTTATATTCATTTAAATATTTGTTTTATGACTTTGTTTACGATTTCTTTTTTTTCAGAATACTGGAACTGAGGCATGTGGCTTTATCAAAACAAACATTTTTCTTTAGTAACACTATAACATAAGCTAATTTCAATATCTACAATTCCGATCATTTAACATTATTCCAACACACATCAACTTTTTTTTTCCATTTAAATATTTGTTTTAATCAGTTAGATGTGTAGCTAAACCATGTCCCAAACAATATATTCTACTGATTATCAGTGAGAAAGTTATAATAGTATATTTCATTAGCCATACTCATCACTGAGTATATTTTTAGTTCTGGTCTTTGTAGATGGCTCGGTTTGATCGGAAGTTAATATTAAACACGTGGCGTATCAACAATCAATAATAAATACAACACTATATACTGTTTACTAGCTGGTCTATAAAACATAATAATTAATATTAAATATCAAAGAGCTAGAAAACTATATTCAATTATTGACAGTAATAGTAAGTTAAAACATAAAGGTAAACCTTAGTAATATATATATATATGTTGTTTGTTTTAAGCGGAGAGCTACAACATGGGCTATCTGATCTGTGCCCATCACGGGTATCGAACTGCGATTTTTAACATTAT
>NW_013680356.1:0-1476 GCF_000517525.1 Limulus polyphemus
CTAAGTATAAAGTAATGGTGTTGTTTTCACCGGGTAATCCAAGTTAGAAGTAGTTATTGACTGAGTAAAAGGATAAGGGTAGTGTGATCACTTGGTAATCCAAGTTATAAGTATTTATTGATTAAGTAAATATAATGGTAGAGTCATCACGTGGAAATCCCAGGTAGGAGTATTTGTTGACTAAGTATAAAGTAATGGTGTTGTTTTCACCGGGTAATCCAAGTTAGAAGTAGTTATTGACTGAGTAAAAGGATAAGGGTAGTGTCATCACTTGGTAATCCAAGTTATAAGTATTTATTGATTAAGTAAATATAATGGTAGAGTCATCACGTGGAAATCCCAGGTAGGAGTATTTGTTGACTAAGTATAAAGTAATGGTGTTGTTTTCACCGGGTAATCCAAGTTAGAAGTATTTATTGACTGAGTACAAAGTAATGGTGGTGTCATCACTTGGTAATCCCAGTTAGAAGTATTTATAGACTGAGTACAAAGTAATTGTGGTGGTATCACCTGGTGATCCCAGTTAGAAGTATTTATTGACTGAGTACAAGGTAGTGATAGTTCAATCACCTGGTAATCCTAGTTAGAAGTATTTATTCACTGAGTACAAAGACCTGGTGGTGTTAGCACCTAGTATTCCCAGTCAGAAGTATTTATTTACTGAGTACAAAGTAATGGTGGTGTCATCACCTGGTAATCCCACTTAGAAGTATTTATAGACTGAGTACAAAGTAATTGTGGTGTTATCACCTAATGATCCCAGTTAGAAGTATTTATTTACTGAGTACAAAGTAATGGTGTGTCATTACCTGGTAATCCCGGCAACAAGTATGTAATTGCTGAGTACAAGTAATGGTGGAGTCATTACCTGCAAATCTCAGTTAGAAGTATCTAATGGCTGAGTAGAAAGTAATGGTGGTGTCATTACTTGGTAAAAATAATGGTAGATTCATCACGTGGTAATCCAACTAGAAGTATGTATTGACTTAGTACAAGGTAATGGTGTCATCTTATGGTAATCCAAGTTAGATGTAATTATTGATTAAGTAAAAAATAATGGTAGAGTCATCACGTGGTAATCCCAGTTAGAAGTATTTATTGACAGAGTACAAATTAATGGTTGTGTCATCACCTGGTAATCTCAGTTAGAAGTATTTGTTGACTAAGTGCAAAGTAATGGTGGTGTCATCACTTGGTAATCCCAATTAGAGGTATTTATTGACTGAGTACAAAATAGTGGAAGTGTTATCACCTGGTAATCCCAATTAGAAGTATGTATTCACTGAGTACAAAGTAATGGTGGTGTCATCACCTGGTAATCCCAGTTAGAAGTAGTTACTGACTGAGTACAAAGTAATGGTAGTGTCATTACTTCGTAATCCAAGGTATAAGTATTTATTGATTAAGTAAAATAATGGTAGAGTCATCACGTGGTAATCCCAGGTAGAAGTATTTATTGACTAGGTACAAAGTAAT
>NW_013680356.1:1508-5401 GCF_000517525.1 Limulus polyphemus
CTTTTTTGGTTGTAATTATACATCAGTAATGTTAGTGTTTGTTTCTATTGTTCCACATCGTCTGATATATTCTTATTTGATAGTAAGTACACATCTAAAATATTAGTGTTTGGCTCTGTTTTTACATGTCATCGGATATATTCTTATTTGGTACTAAGTAGACATCTAGAATATTAGTGTTTGGCTCTATTGTTACACATTATCGGATATATTCTTATTTGGTAGTAAATATACATCAGGAATATTAGTGTATGGCTCTGTTGTTCCAAATATTCTGATATACTCTTACATGGCAGTGAGTAGAAATCCAGAATACTAGTGTTTGGCTCTATTGTTTTATGTTATCTGATATATTCTAATTTGAGGGTAAGAAGACATCCAGAATATTAGTGTATGGCTCTATTATTCCATGTTATCTGATATATTCTTATTTGGTAGTAAGTAGCCATCAGGAATGTTAGAGTTTGGCTCTATTGTTTCATGTTATCTGATATATTCTAATTTGATAGTAACTAGACATCCAGAATATTAATGTTTGGCTCTATTATTCCATGTTATTTGATATATCCTTATTAGCTAGTAAGTAGACATCCAGAATATTAGTGTTTGGCTCTATTATTCCATGTTATTTGATATATCCTAATTAGCTAGTAAGTAGACATCCAGAATATTAGTGTTTCGCTCTATTGTTACACGTCATCTGATATATTCTTTTTTCGTAGTAAATATACATCAGGAATATTAGTGTATGGCTCTGTTGTTCCAAATATTCTGATATACTCTTACATGGCAGTGAGTAGAAATCCAGAATACTAGTGTTTGGCTCTATTGTTTTATGTTATCTGATATATTCTAATTTGAGGGTAAGAAGACATCCAGAATATTAGTGTATGGCTCTGTTGTTCCATGTTATCTGATATATTCTTAGTTGGTAGTAAGTAGACATCTAGAATATTAGTGTTTGGCTCTATTGTTACACGTTATCGGATATATTCTTATTTGATAGTAAGTAGACATCTAGAATATTAGTATTTGGCTCTATTGTTACACGTTATCGGATATATTCTTATTTGATAGTAAGTAGACATCTAGAATATTAGTATTTGGCTCTATTGTTACACGTTATCTGATATAATCTTATTTGGTAGTAAGTGTACATCTAGAATATTAGTGTTTGGCTCTATTGTTACATGTCATCGGATATATTCTTATTTGGTACTAAGTAGACATCTAGAATATTAGTGTTTGGCTCTATTACTTATATTCTTGATGTCTACATACTACCAAATAAGAATATATCAGATAACGTGTAATAATAAGGCCAACCACTAACATTCTGGAAAACTACTTACTATCAAGTTAGAATATATCAGATAATTTGGAACAATAGAGCTAAACACTAATATTCAGGATGTCTACTTATTACCAAATAAGAATATATCAGATGATGTGGAACAATAGAGCCAAACACTATTATTTCGGATATCTACTTATTAGCTAATAAGGATATATCAGATAACGTGTAACAACAGAGCCAAACACTGATATTCTCGATATTAACTTACTATCAAATTAGAATATATTAAATAACATGAATTAATGAAGCCAAACACTAATATTCTAGACATCTGCTTATTACCAAATAAGAATCTAACAGATAGCATTGAATAATTGAGCCAAACACTAATATTCTAGATGTATACTTACTACCAAAAAAGAATATATCAGATGACGTGTAACAATAGAGCCAAACACTAATATTCTGGATGTCTACTTACTAGCTAATTAGGATATATCAGATAACATGGAATAATAGAGCCAAACATTAATATTCTGGATGTATAATTACTATCAAATCAGAATATATCAGATAACATGTAACAATAGAGCCAAAAACTAATATTCTGGATGTCTACTTACTAGCTAATTAGGATATATCAGATAACATGGAATAATAGAACCAAACATTAATATTCTGGATGTCTAGTTACTATCAATTTAGAATATATCAGATAATATGGAACAATAGAGCCAAACTCTAACATTCCTGATGTCTACTTACTACGAAATAAGAATATATCAGATATCGTGTAACAATAGAGTCAAACACTAATATTCTATATGTCTACTTACTACCAAATAAGAATATATCAGATAACGTGTAACAATAGAGCCTAACACTAATATTTTAGATGTCTACTTAAAACCGAATAAGGATATATCAGATAACATATAATAATAGGGCCTAACACTAATATTCTGGATGTTTACTCACTACCAAATAAGAATATATCAGACGATGTGGAACAATAGAAACAAACACTAACATTACTGATGTATAATTACAACCAAAAAAGAATATATCAGATGACGTGTAAAAATAGAGCCAAACACTAATATTCTAGATGTATACTTACTACCAAATTAGAATATATCAGATAACCTGTAACAATAGAGCCTAACACTTATATTCTAAATGTCTACTTACTACCAAATAAGAATATATCAGATAACGTGTAACAATAGAGCCTAACACTAATATTTTAAATGTGTACTTACTATGAAATAAGAATATATCAGATAATGTGTAACAACAGAGCCAAACACTAATATTCTAGATGTCTACTTAAAACCGAATAAGGATATATCAGATAACATATAATAATAGGGCCTAACACTAATATTCTGGATGTTTACTCACTATCAAATAAGAATATATCAGACGATGTGGAACAATAGAAACAAACACAAACATTACTGATGTATAATTACAACCAAAAAAGAATATATCAGATGACGTGTAAAAATACAGCCAAACACTAATATCCTAGATGTATACTTACTACCAAATTAGAATATATCAGATAACGTGTAACAATAGAGCCTAACACTTATATTCTAGATTTCTACTTACTATCAAATAAGAATATATTCGATAACGTGTAACAATAGAGCCAAATACTAATATTCTGGATGTCTACTTACTATCAAATAATAATATATCAGATAACATGGAATGATAGAGCCAAATACTAATATTCTGAATGTCTACTTACTACCAAATAAGAATATATCAGATAACGTGGAATATTAGAGCCAAACACTAATATTCTGGATGTCTACTTACTAGCTAATAAGGATATATCAAATAACATGGAATAATAGAGCCAAACATTAATATTCTGGATGTCTAGTTACTATCAAATTAGAATATATCAGATAACATGAAACAATAGAGCCAAACTCTAACATTCCTGATGGCTACTTACTACCAAATAAGAATATATCAGATAACATGGAATAATAGAGCCAAATACTAATATTCTGGATGTGTACTTACTACCAAATAAGAATATATCACATAATATGTAACATTAGGCACTATTGTTACACGTTATCTGATGCATTCTTATTTTGGTAGTAAACAGACATCAAGAATAATAGTGTATGGCTCTACTCTTACCCGTCGTCTAATATATATTTTTTTGGTAGTATTTATACATCTAAAATATTAGTGTTTGGCTCTACTGTTACACGTTATCGGATATGTTCTTATTTGTTAGTAAGTAGACATCAGGAATGTTAGAGTTTGGCTCTATTGCTCCATGTTATCTGATAAATACCTCTATCTGGGATTTCCAGAGGATGACACCACCATTATTTTGAACTCAGTCAATAAATACTTCTAACTGGGATCACCAAGTGATGACACTTCCATTACTTTGTACTCAATCAATATATATTTCTATTCTGGATTACCATGTGATGACACCACCATTACTTTGTACTCAGTCAGTACATACTTCTAACTGGGATTACCAGGTGATAACAACAACATTACTTTGTACTCAGTCAGTACATACTTCTAACTGGGATTACCAGGTGATAACAAC
>NW_013680357.1:0-805 GCF_000517525.1 Limulus polyphemus
TTTAGATACCTTGAAATTTTGATATAGAAAGTTCAAATGGAATGTAAGGTAAAATTACTCGATAAAAAGTCATCACTCCCGTAATGTTTTAAACAATCTTTTGACATATCATGGTTATGATTAAGATTTAAATTATAATTTTAGTTATGATAGATTATCATAGAACGCCTCTTTCCAGTGTAGCTGAATAATTTATCCTATGCCTTGTAACTTTTGACGTGGAGGGAAACCGGAGTACTTGGAGAAAAACCACTTTCACGTCAAGCGCAGAATAATCTACTTGACCAGTGCCGTCCTGAGTAGCTGAAAAGAAACTGTTAGGTTAGTAGAGTGCATGCAGTTGTTGGGTCGTGATTTACCTTTGGACATGTGTTTGAAAATAAGATTTCTGTATGATGTGTGTTTTTGACATGATACGGGTGTTGACGAAAGATGATGGAACTTTTTCATTATTATTGTTATTATATTGTAGACATCTGATATTAGATTCAAGGGAATCGCATGCGATTTAACGGAATTTTTTTCCAGAAGAGGGCTGGGTTAGGGCCAGTATCATATATTGATTGACAGAAGTTATTCCAATTGTTGTATTGCTGTATTTTTTATGAGTTTCTTAATTTGGTTGTTTCTGCTGTTAATTAGAGTTTTTGTTTCTGGGTTACGAGTAGAGATGAAGGTCCTGATTAGGTGTCTTCTTTCTTTAATTAATTTATGAATTTCCAGGGTGAGCTGCCAAGCATTGAGTTCTGGGTTTATTATTTTGGTGGGTATTGTTTTTTTTTATAGCTGTACTGATGGCAAGTGT
>NW_013680357.1:1707-6269 GCF_000517525.1 Limulus polyphemus
AATGCACAAGACAAAAATGGTCAGACATTTACATCGTGCTGGATTTTTCCATGGAAAGTAGAGTCTGGAATGGATAATAAGTTTTAATAAAATTTGACGTGAATCGTGATATTTATACATCTATCTTCACAATCCTTTCAAGAAAATGTCTGAGCACTATAAATATCAAACAGTATCTTATATTCAAATATATGTAATAGCACTTAACCAATTACTATCTCATTTGATATAAAATATGTTACCTAATAAATTATGAGAGTATCGAGAAATCTATATATTTTTCAATATTGTGTATGAGCCAATACTACTTTTTTCTTTAAGTGATTCTTCAAAACAATTCACAACCTTATTGCATCATTCAATACGAAAATCTAGTTTAAGCTAGTGTGTCTAACTTTAAATCTTTGTGAACACAAATTTCAACACATTCAAAATCAACGACAGATATATTCTAAACAGCCCCCCAGTGGCTTCAAAGTAAGTCTGAAAGCTTATAAGGCTCACAATCTGGTTTCAATACCCGTGGCGAGCAAAGCACATATAGTCCACTGTGTAACGCTGTGCTTAACAGGTTGGTTTGTTATGAGTTTCGCGCAAAGCTACACAAGGGCTATCTGCGCTGAGCGTCCCTAATTAAACAGTGAAAGACTAGAGGGATGACAGCTAGCCATCACTATCCACCACCAACTCTTGGGCTACTCTTATATCAACGAATAGTGATATTGACCGTAGCATTATACCGCCCCCACGACAGAAAGGGCGAGCATGTTTGGTGAGATGGAGATTCGAACCAACGACCCTCAGATTGCGAGTCAAGAGCCCTAACCACTTGTCCATGCTGGGCCTAATGCGAGGAAGGAATCATCGTTAGCGGGCTGTTTGTGAAACACACTTTCCGATACTCTATTTTCTGTTTAAACTATGAATAGCGATTTGAATTCCTTACGATATCTAGAATCTAGCTTTCACAACAGCGTGGCTAAATTTTAACAAATGTTTAGGGTATAAGTGAGTAATTTCTATACCCTCACGGTAGTGGACGCAAAAGTTGAACGATACAAGATCTGGTTTTTCAGCTCTACAGAACCATTTTCTCCGAGGTTTTCGCACGTTCTACCGATAGTTGTGGCTGAGGTATTTCAAAAAACTTACGTGTTATTTTAAGGTGGATAAATGCGTTCCTGTTTGAAAACGAACACTTCTAATATTTCGTAAATAGGATCGCAGGATGACCAATCCATTCAACTCTGAATATTCTTGAAAAACATTGTTGAATTATTATAGCAGTAAAGTTCTAATCCTTGTTTCTTTTTCACTGAAACAGACACATCACCACTACTTATTTGCAACTTTGAGTGATGAAAGTAAATATAGAGAAATATCAGAAATTTTCAAATAAATTTACTTCAGAAGTCTTATAAATAGATTTGAAAGCTAAAATATAAAATCATGAAATTTAAGTGAAAAAACATAAAAGAGCTCTAAATTGGGGGGGGCGGAAATAAAGACCAAAAGAATAATTTTGAGCTAATTCGATTAATCATCATAATTTTAGTTTTAACAAATCGTAGATATATAGAGGGAAATTAAAAATAAATGTATATAATATCTTATGCTATGTTGAATCTCAATATGAATTTCAACTTATAACATCTCATAACTAATTCAGTATCAACTGTGTTGATTCTATTACTTTTGATTGATTTTTTATCATTTGTCCTATATGTTAAATATAATCAATTTTTAATACACTATCATGACAGAGTCTGTACTCAACATAAAAGAACTGTGTATGTTTAATGATCTTACGGAGTTAAAAGGGCGTGGATTATTTTTTCATGAATTTATAAATACTATTATAACTCGAGTCAGTCACCTGCTTTATGAGACTGTTCCAAAGATTTTACGTTTTGAAGCAGTCCTCGAATTTATTCACGATACTCGGCCTACTTTTGATTCAACTGTCATTCTGCTGGGAATAAAAAAAAAAAACAGATGATCAAATAAGTCTAGAGAAACACCAATACAAGTAACATTGTTTTTTCACAAAATAAAACACTCCAAATCCTCAACATGTCTTGAGGTGAAGCCCTTATAAAACATGGTTCATAAGGACAAAGAAAGAGTCTAAAACCTAATGACATATTACCATAACTATCAAGAAAATCACTAACTAAATGAGTAAATAGAGAACGAGTAGTAGTAGTAGTAGATGTTGTAACCGATATTCTCGGCTAAAAAGACGCTGGACAAACAATTTACGACTATACTACGGTCTATAAGATGTGTTACGCAAGTAAAATATCCCCATCCTACAACAAACCATTACTGAAATAGCAGCAACTAAGACCCCACGGCACAGTAGAGAAATTAAAGAAACATACAAACGATCATTATTTGTGTCAGGAAACCAAGATGGATGAAAATCTACACCATAGGACATCAACGTCTGTGTGAAATGTACTTTAACAATACGTGATTAATAGAACTTCCCCAAACTTCTCCACGTAAACGAATATTGTTCTTGAAAAATTAAATAATTAACATCACTAAATTGAAAACTTTCATAGAGTTAAAAGAATATTGACTAGCACCAGAAGTATAGCGAACCGGAAATTTATCACTAGCAGCATTCGTGACACAATTAATGTCCACAACAACCAAAACATTCTTATGGTCATGAAGGATTGACTCCAATCGAACAAAAAAAAAATGTTACAAACGGAGCATAAGTGTTATAAATGTAAAAAGGTACAAACTACCAGGAATACTGAACACAACTGTTACTCTTCTAACTTATGAGTCAAGACAATGAAGAGTAAAAATTCACCATAAGGGCGATCAATAAAATTGTCACGCTTTGTTTACCACCCAAGATATTAGAAAATCGTCAATGGTTAGAGGCACATTTATAATTTATGAAGAGTCCTAGATCTTTACATTCACAAAAATTCTAGTGAAACTTATTGTACTTGAACATTTCAAGACGAAACTAGAGACTTATTCTTCTCTGTTCATACACAGGTGGAAACTCTTTTAACCGTTAATTAAGTCAAGCTGTAAAGCTACTTCGTCTGTACTAAGGGCACGTGTACAACCCATTGCTGCAATATATAACGTAGCTACATGTACAAGCTCATATTGTGTCTTGATGTAAACTTTGTATACAAGGATCGTGTAATCACTCAGTTTCCCTGTCTATCTGCCATCATACAAGTAAGTTGAAAAACTCCAAACTCAGTTGTTTTATACTAAAATTATGCGACATTTTATCAATCATGTTATTGAATTGTATTTAGATTTTGTCAACTATTTCAATGGCAATATGTAATTTTAATCGTTTTTTAAACAATTAAGATCGTCTTCATAATCCTTTCCGATATAGTGTTTGATGTGTCCAATTGTTCCTTGAAGTTATAATTCATTTTTTAAATATTTGTTATTGCTGTTGTTGTTTAGGTTTATATTTTTAAAACATATGATTATACTTCTCATATAAAATGTCATTCATATACATTTCTTAACACCACACTACACGAAATAACTCGAAACATTAATATTCAGTTAACCATGGCTTTCAAACTTAATTTAAGCCTAATATTAAACTATTTTTTCAAAACATTGTTTAGTTATGTGTTTGAGAGCAAAGCCACATTGGATTTTCTGATCTGTCCACCGCTTGGAATCCAACCCAGAATTTTAGCGTTGTAAGTCCGTAAACTTACTGTCAAAATTAGAATTTAAACTTCCTTAAATTTATCATTCTGATTAATATTTATTGTCATACAGTATTTTGCAATAATAGAACACTTATAATGATTATTATACTCTGAATTATAAGTTGGGTACCCGAGATATTAACGACATTTTAGTCTGTAAAGTTTTGAAATACATTTTTGTTCTAAAACAATGACATGGTAGAAAACACGTCATTAGAGAGTATATTTCAGTAATGATAAATACTAACAAAACTAAAACCATAATTTCTCTTGATTTTCTGAAAATCGATTTTTATCATTAAACTGTTAATATGATTTACTTTTAATTAGTTTGTTATATAAATTTAAATTTAAACAATTGATGACCTAGTTTGTACTTGTCATCTACGTAGTGCACTTTAACAATCGTAAATAACATGATCAAATGAAAGCATTGTAAAATATGTATTTATTTTACCGATGTTTTCTGTTTACAAATATCGTTGTGTTTCAGTTTCATCTTAAGCCATATCTTTCTTTTTTTCCCTATCTTTTGTACAATAACATAAAAGCTAGTCTGACACATCGGTGTAAAATGTGCTGTTATGTCACAGGTTACACAGGAAATATCTTTATCTTTGTTTAAGGTTGTGTTTAAATATGTTTTTTCAATATTTTTTAGAATCATTGCTACTTTTTTCGTTAAGTGATTGTTCAAATAACTTTACGTCAATATAACACTATTTCATAACTTTGCGTACACAAATTTTGACCCATATGAGATCCAATAAAGACATTTGTATGTATAAATACAGTTCTTCTGTCTTAAAAACAATTTTTGTTAGGATATGTAACTCAACTTTG
>NW_013680358.1:0-3374 GCF_000517525.1 Limulus polyphemus
AAGGCTAAAGCTGAGTATGGTGGTTATAAATTCGGTAACTAGAGTTACACCTAGGTGTTTATGGAGTAGTTGTACCAAGTAAGGCTAAAGATGAATATGGTGGTTATAAATTCGGTAACTAGAGTTACACCTAGGTGTTCATGGAGTAGTTGTACCAAGTAAGGCTAAAGATGAATATGGTGGTTACAAATTTTGTAACTAGAGTTACTCCTATGTGTTCGTGGAGTTGTTGTACCAAATAACGCTAAAGATGAGTATGGGGTTACACATTCGGTAACTAGAGTTACTCCTAGGTGTTCAAGGAGTAGTTGTACCATTTATGGCTAAAGTTGAGTATGGTGGTTATAAATTCGGTAACTAGAGTTACACCTAGGTGTTCATGGAGTAGTTGTACCAAGTAAGGGTAAAGATGAGTATGGTGGTTATAAATCCGGTAACTATAGTTACAGCTAGGTGTTCATGGAGTAGTTGTACCAAGTAAGGCTAAATATGAGTATGATGATTATAAATTCGGTAACTATAGTTACACCTAAGTATTTATGGAGTAGTTGTACCAAATAAGGCTAAAGATGAATATGGTGGTTATAAATTCGGTAACTAGGGTTACACCTAGGTGTTCGTGGAGTCGATGTACCAAATAACGCTAAAGAGGAGTACGGTGGTTATAAATTCGGTAACTAGAGTAACACCTAGATGTTTATGGAGTAGTTGCACCAAGTAAGGCTAAAGATGAGTATAGTGGTTACAAATTCGGAACTAGAGTTACTCCTATGTGTTCGTGGAGTTGTTGTACCAAATAAAGCTAATGATGAGCATGGGGGTTACAAATTTGCTAACTAGAGTTACACCTAGGTGTTCGTGGAGTCGATGTACCAAATAACGCTAAAGAGGAGTATGGTGGTTATACATTCGGTAACTAGAGTTACACCTAGGTGTTCGTGGAATAGTTGTACCAAGTAAGGCTAAAGATGAGTATGATAGTTATAACTTCGGTGACTATAGTTACACCTATGTGTTTAAGGAGTTGTTGTACAAAGTAAGGCTAAAGATGAGTATGGTGGTTATAAATTCTGTAACTAGAGTAACACATAGGTTTTTATGGAGTAGTTGTACCAAGTAAGGTTAAAGATGAATATGGTGGTTACAAAATCGGAAATAGAGATACTCCTATGTGTTCGTGGAGTTGTTGTCCCAAATAACGCTAAAGATGAGTATGGGGGTTACACATTCGTTAACTAGAGTTACACCTAGGTGTTCATGGAGTAGTTGTACCAAGTATGGCTGAAGTTGAGTATAGTGGTTATAAATTCGGTAACTATAGTTACACCTAGGTGTTTATGGAGTAGTTGTACCAAGTAAGGCTAAAGATGGGTATGGTGGTTATAAATTCTGCAACTAGAGTTACATCTAGGTGTTCATGGAGTCGTTGTACCAAGTAAGGCTAAAGATGAGTATGATGATTATAAATTCGGTAACTATAGTTACACCTAGGTGTTTATGGAGTAGTTGTACCAAGTAAGACTAAAGATGAATATAGTGGTTATAAATTCGGTATCTAGAGTTACACCAAGGTGCTCGTGGAGTCGATGTACCAAATTACGCTAAAGAGAAGTATGGTGGTTTAAATTCGGTAACTAGAGTTACACCTAGGTGTTCGTGGAGTAGTTGTACCAAGTAAGGCTAAAGATGAATATGATAGTTATAACTTCGGTAACTATAGTTACACCTATGTGTTTATGGAGTAGTTGTACGAAGTAAGGCTAAAGATGAGTATGGTGGTTAAGAATTCGGAACTAGAGTTACTCCTATGTGTTCGTGGAGTTGTTGTACCAAATAAAGCTAAAGATAAGTATGGGGGTTACAAAATTGCTAACTAAAGTTACACCTAGGTGTTCGTGGAGTTGTTGTACCAAATAACGCTAAAGATGAGTATGGTTGTTACAAATTCGGTAACTAGAGTTACTCCTATGTGTTCGTGGAGTTGTTGTACAAAATAACGCTAAAGATGAGTATTGGGGTTACACATTCGTTAACTAGAGTCGCACCTAAGTGTTCATGGAGTAGTTGTACCAAGTATGGCTAAAGTGGAACATGGTGGTTATAAATTCGGTAACTATAGTTACACCTAGGTGTTTACGGAGTAGTTATACCAAGTAAGGCTAAAGATGAGTATGATAGTTATAACTTCGGTAACTATAGTTACACCTACGTGTTTATGGAGTAGTTATACCAAGTAAGGCTAAAGATGAGTATGGTGGTTATAAATTCGGTAACTATAGTTACACCTAGGTATTTATGGAGTAGTTGTACCAAGTAACGCTAAAGATGAGGTATGGTAGTTATAAATTCTGTAACTAGAGTTACACCTAGGTGTTCCTGGAGTAGTTGTACCAAGTAAGACTATATATGAGTAAGATGATTATAAATTCGATAACTATAGTTACACCTAGGTGTTTATGGAGTAGTTGTACGTTAGCGAATTTATAAACACCATATTCATCTTTAGCCTTACTTTTAGAGTTACACCTACGTGTTCGTGGAGTCGATGTACCAAATAACGCTAAAGAGGAGTATGGTGGTTATAAATTCGGTAACTAGAGTTACACCTAGGTGTTCGTGGAGTAGTTGTATCAAGTAAGGCTAAAGATGAGTATGGTGGTTACAAATTCGGAAATAGAGTTACTCCTATGTGTTCGTGGAGTTGTTGTACCAAGTAAGGCTAAAGATGTGTATGGTGATTACAAATTCTGTTACTAGAGTTACACCTAAGTGTTCATGGAGTCGTTGTACCAAGTAAGGCTAAAGATGAGTATGGTGGTTATAAGTTCTCTAACTAGAGTTACACCTAGTTGTTCATGGAGTCGTTGTACCAAGTAAGGCTAAAGATGAGTATGGTGGTTATAAGTTCTCTAACTAGAGTTACACCTAGTTGTTCATGGAGTTGTTGTACCAAGTAAGGCTAAAGATGTGTATGGTGATTATAAATTCTGTTACTAGAGTTACACCTAAGTGTTTATAGAGTAGTTGTACCAAGTAAGGTTAAAGATGAGTTTGGTAGTTACAAATTTGTAACTAGAGTTACTCCTATGTGTTCGTGGAGTTGTTGTACCAAGTAAGGCTAAAGATGTGTATGGTGATTATAAATTCTGTTACTAGAGTTACACCTAAGTGTTTATAGAGTAGTTGTACCAAGTAAGGTTAAAGATGAGTTTGGTAGTTACAAATTCGTAACTAGAGTTACTCCTATGTGTTCGTGGAGTTGTTGTACCAAGTAAGGCTAAAGATGAGTATGTGGGTTACACATTCGTTAACTAGAGTTACACCTAGGTGTTTATGGAGTAGTTGTACCAAGTAAGGCTAAAGATGAGTATGGT
>NW_013680358.1:3384-5373 GCF_000517525.1 Limulus polyphemus
TAAAGATGAGTATGGTGGTTATAAATTCGGTAACTATAGTTACACGTATGTATTTATCGAGAAGTTGTACCAAGTAAGGCTAAAGATGAGTATGATTGTTATAAATTCGGTAACTACAGTTACACCTAGGTGTTTATGGAGTAGTTGTACCAAGTAAGGCTAAAGATGAGTATGGTGGTTACAAATTCGGTAACTATAGTTACACCTAGGTATTTATGGAGTAGTTGTACCAAGTAAGGCTAAAGATGAGTATGGTGTTTATAAATTCTGTAACTAGAGTTACATCTAGGTGTTCATGGAGTAGTTGTACCAAGTAAGGCTAAAGATGAGAATGGTGGTTATAAATTCGGTAACTATAGTTACACCGAACATAGAGTAGTTGTACCAAGTAAAATAAAGATGAGTACGATTTTACCGAATTTATAACCTATACATACACCTATGTGTTTATGGAGTAGTTGTACCAGGTAAGGCTAAATATGAGTATGGTGGCCACGAACACATAGGAGTAACTCTAGTTCCGAATTTTACAACAACTCCAAGTAAGGCTAAAGATGTGTATGGTGATTATAAATTCTGTAACTAGAGTTACACCTAGTTGTTCATGGAGTAGTTGTACCAAGTAAGGCTAAAGATGAGTATGGTGGTTATAAATTCTGTAACTAGAGTTACACCTAGGTTACCACTACTCCATAAACCCAAGTAAGTCTAAAGATGAGTATGGTGGTTACAAATTCGGAACTCTAGTTACACCTAGGTGTTCGTGGAGTTATTGTACCAAATAACTCTAAATATGAGTATGGGTTTACACATTCGGTAACTAGAGTTACTCCTAGGAGTTCAAGAAGTAGTTGTACTATTTATGGCTAAAGTTGAGTATGGTGGTTATAAATTCGGTAACTAGAGTTACACTTAGGTGTTTATGGAGTAGTTGTACCAAGTAAGGCTAAAGATGAGTATGATTGTTATAAATTCGGTAACTATAGTTACACCTATGTGTTTATTTAGTAGTTTTACCAGGTAAGGCTGAAGATGAGCATGGTGGTTACAAATTCGGAACTAGAGTTACTCATATGTGTTCGTGGAGTTGTTGTACCAAATAAAGCTAAAGATGAGTATGGGGGTTACAAATTCGCTAACTAGAGTTACACCTCTTTGTTCGTGGAGTTGTTGTACCAAATAAGGCTAAAAATGAGATTATAGTGGTTACAAATTCGGTAACTAGAGTTACTCCTATTTGTTCTTGGAGTTGTTATAACAAATAACGCTAAAGATGAGTATGGGCGTTACACATTCGGTAACTAGAGTTACTCCTAGGTGTTCAAGGAGTAGTTGTACAATTTATGGCTAAAGTTGAGTATGGTGGTTATAAATCCGATAACTAGAGTTACACCTAGGGGTTCATGTAGTAGTTGTACTAAGTAAGGATAAAGATGAGTATGGTGGTTATAAATCCGGTAACTATAGTTACAGCTAGGTGTTCATGGAGTAGTTGTACCAAGTAAGGCTAAAGATGAGTATGATTGTTATAAATTCGGTAACTATAGTTACACCTATGTGTTTATGGAGTAGTTGTACCAGGTAATGCTAAAGATGAGTATGGTGGTTACAAATTCGAAACTAGAGTTACTCCTATGTGTTCGTGGAGTTGTTGTACCAAATAAAGGTAAAAATGAGTATGGGGGTTACAAATTCGCGGGTGATTATAAATTCGGTAACTACAGTTACGACTAGGTTTCATGAAGTAGTTGTACCAAGTAAGGCTAAGGATGAGTATGGTGGTTATAAAATCGGTAACTAGAGTTACACCTACGTGTTCGTGGAGTTGTTGTACCAAATAACGCTAAAGATGAGTATGGGGTTACACATTAGGGACCTATAGTTACACGTTCGTGTTCGTGGAGTAGTTGTACCAAGTAAGGCTAAAGATGAGTATGATAGTTATAACTTCGGTAACTATAGTTACACCTATGTGTTTATGGAGTAGTT
>NW_013680359.1:0-5361 GCF_000517525.1 Limulus polyphemus
AAAAATAAAAAGACCATGGGGGATGTTAGCTATATTAGATATAACTCCATGAACTGGAGAATTGAAACACAAACAAGAATGATAGAAGACAGTTGGGATGTTAGCTATATTAAATATAACTCCAAGAACTGGAGAATTGAAACACAAACAAGAATGATAGAAGACAGTTGGGATGTTAGCTAGGTTAAATATAACTCCAAGAACTGGAGAATTGAAACACAGTCTTTGTTTCTTCTAATCCACATCACTTGATTTCTAGTTTTTTAACAAGCCAGCTCGGCCAAACCTGATAGTAATCAACACTGTGCCTTCAGAAGATCTTTCTAATGATAGCGTGGCTACTAAAGAGCCGATCAAACAAAAGCAACTTTCCTCCACTATGCTCAGACCACAAGACAGGTGGTGTCCTGTTGATGAAGGATCCTCATCTCCTCAGTTGTCAGATTCTAAAGGAAAAGGTTAGTGAGAAGTCCTGCATTATTTGTGTTCTCTGCAAATAATTCAAATTTATTACTGCAAACACATAAAGGAAAATATTCATAATGGAGAAAAAGACATAATACTCAGCATTTAAACATTTTAATATATAGTGTAAATAATTGTATAACATTATAAACATTCACTAGTTATTGTTAAACTACTCACTTTAAATTGAAGATGAATAAAAAATATACAGTTCTTTCAAATAAATCATTTATAAAGATTCATGGTGAATTACAAGGTTTATGGTCAACAGTATGTGTAAATATTGATCTATAAAGCCAGATTGATTGTGAATTACAAGGTTTATGGTCAACAGTATGTATAAATAATTATCTATAAAGCCAGATTGATGGTGAATTACAAGGTTTATAGTCAACAATATGTGTAAATATTTATCTATAAAGCCAGATTGATGGTGAATTACAAGGTTTATGGTCAACAGTATGTGTAAATATTTATCTATAAAGCCAGATTGATGGTGAATTACAAGGTTTATGGTCAACAGTATGTGTAAATATTATCTATAAAGCCAGATTGATGGTGAATTACAAGGTTTATGGTCAACAGTATGTGTAAATATTTATCTATAAAGCCAGATTGATTGTGAATTACAAGGTTTATGGTCAACAGTATGTGTAAATGTCAATAGTTTGTGTAAATATGTAAGATTTGTATTTACTTTATAGAGCTGTGATACTTCCTTCAAACCTGTTTTTAGATTTTAAATTATTGAGAACTGCTGCAAAGATTCATTTAAGTCCATCAGTTTGTTTGTGATGTGTGTAGTCCCTGGACTTCTTTTGTAGTCCAGTTACATACCACAGTACTCTCTGGGTCCTCCACTGTAACAAAAGTGATTGGAATATTTCTGTTCACCAGTGTTTACATTTTTTTTTAAATAGCTAATTATTTTCACGTAGAAGTCTATACTACTACTACAAAACATTTGTATCTTTTTACAGATTAGACAATTAGCCCTAGTGTTTATATATGTACTTACTCCTCCATTGATTGTCCTTGGATCTTCTTCTCACTCAGCATCATTTTACTACCTAGCTAGCATGACTCAACCTTCAATAGCCCATTATGGTTTTATTAGTTTAGATTGTTGTAATATCTGGCTTGATGTAGATGATGTGGCACCAGTTAGCTGGTTTTTTGGTTACATACTTTTGACATTCATCTACTTTTGGTTTTCCAACACAGGTTTATCAAGATCTGTTGTGTAACATCAGAGAATTCTACAGTTTTTTATCTTGTCCATAGTGATGTATATATCATAATCTTTTAATCATTCTTTTGTGATTTGTAGTTCATGACAGATTGCACTTGTCTATACTTTAGTGCAGTAGGATCTGTAGCTGACAAGTTTACACTTGTCTATACTTCAGTGCAGTAGGATCTGTAGTTGACAAGTTTGCACTTGTCTATACTTTAGTGCAGTAGGATCTGTAGTTGACAAGTTTACACTTGTCTATACTTCAATGCAGTAGGATCTGTAGCTGACAAGTTTACACTTGTCTATACTTCAGTGCAGTAGGATCTGTAGTTGACAAGTTTACACTTGTATATGCTTCAGTGCAGTAGGATCTGTAGTTGACAAGTTTAATTCTCTAAAGTTTGTTTATTATGTATCTTAAATTTTAACATATTAGTTTTAAGTATGTTTTTAGGGCATTAAAGCACATTCTATGACTTCTGCAATATTTTGTATTGGAAGTATTAAATAGAATTATATTTATATAGTTCCTGAGAGGTTCAGTCGACTGGAATCGGACTCGGAGAGTGAAGAAAGTGATTCAGATGAGGACAAGCTCAGTACAGTGGATTATGACACAGATTTACTAAGCAAGTCAGATTTTGAATGTGACACAATGTTAATCAGTAGCAGGAAGGCAGATGACGAAAGAGATAACCTTGAAGTAACGAACGAAGAAAATTCTTATGATACAAGTGAAATGCACAAGAGTGAAGAAAGTGACAGTGATACAAGAAGTTCAGATACGCTAGAACCTGGCAAGTCAATCAGCAGTGTAGATTGTACTCCAATAAAAAAACGAAAAGTGATAAACACAGAAAAGGATGAGCCAATCAATCATGATGTTAAAGAAAGTGAAACATCTGAGCATGTGATTTGTCCAGAAGAAGAAGAAGAAATCAAAGCCATTCATACAGAATGTTTACTAGAAAAGAAGGATTGTACTATAAGTACAGCAGAAGAAGTATCAAAAAATTCAAGTGTTTTAGGTAGAACTGACCCCAGAGTCGCAGGTAAAATTGATGAAAAGGAAATGATTAATATAGAAAGTAGAGAAAGTGAAACAAACATTGTCCTCGACAAATATGTACCTAAGAAATGTGTTCATAAACATAAAAAAGAACACAAAGCAAGAAAAGGTGACAAGGATATCAAAAACGAAACGTTTGAACCTTTGATGACAAAAAGAAACTCTGAAGCAATGGTGAAAAAGTTTGATGAAAATGATGTTACAGGTGGTGACAAGATCAGTACTAGAGACACTCAAGAGAAGAAGAAAGCACATCGTGAGTCTAAGTTAAGCAGCAACATTGGTGCAAATGTTTTAGATGATATAGATAGTGACTCTGATAGCGAATTTGCTAGATTTAAAACATTTGCTAAAGCTTCTGACATTTCTTTAGTTAAGAAATCCAGGAGTGACACTAATACTCATTTTTATGCAAAATCTCCCAGAGGTAGAAAAACGGGTGAAAACTGGATAAAACAGAAATGGTCTTTCTCTCCAGAAAAAGTTAGAAACAAAGACCAGAACAGTAGTAAAAGTTCAAGCTTTAAATCTGTTTTGAGTGTTGTTCGAACAGTTGGACATAAAACTAATAGAACTAGAAGTTCAAGTAATGAACGGTCTCCAAGTAGTAGCTCCACAACTGAAGATCAAAAGGTAAATATCTGTGGCAGATCAGAGAATAGCAGTGATTCTTCAAGTTCTAATAAGTTCAGACATACAGCAGTGGGTTCTAAGAAAAGTGTTGAAAAGAAAGAACATTTTAGACAAGAAAGAATGGTGTTTCTCAAATCTCTTCAAAACGTTGAAAATACGAAGCGAGAAAGGAAGGAAAAAGATAATCATAGCAGCATCTCCATTACTGTTCATGATGGTGAGCTCTTTTTTTGTTTTATAGTTATACTCAGTTGTACTTGTTTACTTGGTTTATCAACTCCTACCACAGATGTATTAAATAAATAAAATTTATTTAATGGATAAAACTGGTATATGCAAAATAACATGCAAATGTGGAAATATTCTTTTTGGACAAACTACAAGAAATTTAATTTACAGATTAAACACTTGATTCAAGGTAAAAAAACTTATTTTAACACAACCTGCAAACATCAGCAGTTATACTATCCATGAAGATAATTAAATGTAATGAAATTAATTTTAAAGTATTAATAAGAGACAAATGTTTTTGATAGATGTTATGGAACTTTTTAAGTTAACTTGTATGTAAATTTGATCACATGATTTTTTGAAACTGTATATAGGTCTTAACTCGTACAAAATATTGCACTTCTGATGATGACACAGTAAGATGTCAAAACATGTATAGGGTATGAGACTGTTCCCAGTCTCACAGTATTTTATTTTATCTTTATACAGTAAAATATACTGGGATGGCCTCGTTTTAAATATTTGTGCACTATTAAACATTGCCTTTAATACACCTGTGTGAGAACAACTGTAAGTTTTTCATAAAAGGTCGTGACCTTCTGAACCCCACAGAACTTAAGTAAATACAATATTTTTTAAAGTGTTGTGAAAGTGGATTTACAGATATATATACGTGAAAAATGTACACTAACATGTTTCCCACACATTTACATGCTTAATTTTGCTGTTACAGAAATTTATTTTGAAGGAAAACAGAGTTGTGGTGTGTAGACAACAACTTTGCTGAAAAATTAGAATTTTACAGAAAACTGTAGTTGAAAAAAGTGGGCATTTAATAAAACTATTATATAATTTTGTTAAATGAACTTGTGTTAGGAATTGATCAAAGCTATAAAGTAAAGCTATTATTAATTAATATTAATTAATTTCCTTTATTTTCTGCTTTTGAATACTGCAGTCAGGTATTCTAATGAACCTTTTCACTGTTTGAAGGCCTGTTTACACTTCCCAAGAGATTTAAGCTTTTTATACTTCGGTTCTTATGTATATCTTACAACAAAAAAGTATAATTCTGTAAAATAAAACTTATTTTGGTGTTGATTATAACATTTTTAAATTTTTATGTAGTATTTGAGACTGGTCTCCATTTTACAGCCATGGTCTTTTTATTTTAATGTTGTGATTGAGACTGGTCTCCGTTTTACAACCATAGTCTTTTTATTTTTATGTAGTGATTGAGACTGGTCTCCATTTTACAACCATTGTCTTTTTATTTTTATGTTGTGATTCAGACTGGTCTCTGTTTTACAGCCATGGTCTTTTTATTTTTATGTTGTGATTGAGACTGGTCTCCGTTTTACAGAATGATAGAAGACAGTTATTGTTTGTGTTTAAATTCCCCAGTTCTTGGAGTTATATTTAATATAGCTAACATCTCAACTGCCTTCTATCATTCTTGTTTGTGTTTCAATTCTCCAGTTCTTAGAGTTATATTTAATATAGCTAACATCCCAACTGCTTCTATCATTCTTGCTTGTGTTTCAATTCTCCAGTTCTTGGAGTCATATTTATCATAGCTAACATCCCAACTGCTTCTATCATTCTTGCTTGTGTTTCAATTCTCCAGTTCTTGGAATTATATTTAACATAGCCAATATCCCAACTGTCTTCTATTATAAATGTGGTATCCAATTGTTTGTTATATATGAGTCGATAACCCATTTCC
>NW_013680360.1:0-2361 GCF_000517525.1 Limulus polyphemus
TCAAGGTACATACATGTCTGTATCAACATTTCCCTATATAATCAAATCATGATTGTTGTCAAGGTACATACACATTTGTATCAACATTTCCCTACATAATTAAAGCATGTATATTCTCACAGTACACCAACAGATCTGTATCAACATTTCCTTATATAATCAAATCGTGATTGTTGTCAAGGTGCATAAACATGTCTGTATCAACACTTCCCTATATAATCAAATCATGATTGTTGTCAAGGTACATACACATTTGTATCAACATTTCCCTACATAATTAAAGCATGTATATTCTCACAGTACACCAACAGATCTGTATCAACACTTCCCTATATAATCAAATCGTGATTGTTGTCAAGGTACATAAACACAAAATGTATCTTGTCACATGTAGAAAAAGTTAATGGTTTTTAATTGTTTTGATTCATTGTTATTATGTTGCTACAAGATGTATATGATCAGTGTCTCAGGTACCTGATATATAGACACTGTTCGTGTTTATATGTCTTCTGTTTTCTCTGTATGAAAGGAAAAATCTGATTTACTTTGGAAACTTTTACCACTGAATAAGATAAATAGAAAGTTCTGAGGTTTTCTCATGATTCAATTTGGAAACTGATGTGATGAGAAATCACATAAAGTCTAGAATTCAGATATTGTGCAATAATAATATAAAATACATTTGTAGGTAATAAAAGTCTATTGTAGGTAATTATTAGGAACTTAAAATAAGCAGTTGCAATATTTAATTTACAAAATGGCTGTTACATTGCTCCAGAAGATTCTCCTAAACTGGCTTTATATTAAAAGTTATAAAATCAATTTGTACTTTCTTATTATTTTATATTAATTATTTGTTTTCTTTTTAGCAAAGCCAAGCTTGTGTAATGTGTCTCATCCTAGCATGCTCTAGAATGACTCAGGAAGAACAGGTATTATTAATTTTAATATTTATTCTTGTGTTTCTAATTGTCAGTGTAATATTAGTTGGCCCTTAAAATTTTGCTTCTGGACCATTCCAAGTTTCTAACATTGTTCAGTTTAAACACAACAAAGGTATTAAAGCAGTGTCACATGATACTGGCTGAAAACAGTGTCTTCATGGACAGTTGACATAAGTCAGAACACACAAAGCTAAGTGATGAAATCAAATAATTAATATAACTCATTACCTTTGAGTGTTGATTACATCAATTATATCACTTTAAATAATCAAAGTTGTGATTAACTTAATAAATATCAATAAAATAATCAACTAATGAAAATTAATATTTTCAAATATTACTGTTTTTTATTATCTCAACTAGCTAGGTAATCAAAGTGTTGCCATGATTTCTCATTACTATTTTTGATTAATTCAAAGTTGATCAGTTCATTAATCAGTGTCACAACTCATAAAAGTGATACACTAACTGAAATTAGTGTATCTGATTATTGTTATTTTCTGTTGTTTAAATCTCGTGAGAATAAATGATGATTAATCAATTATCAAATTTTATTAATTTTCCAGCTCTAATAAACAGTATAGATTAAAATGTAATCTTTCCTTGTTCACAAATAGAAGTACTTAAGTAGTACCAAGGTGTTTTTGCAATAAGAAAATATGGTATCTGTAAACGAAACCAACAAATAGACTGTTAAAAAGTAAACAACCAGTGAAAGCAAAAATATTCCCTTTTCTCTTTGTTTTCTCTGTTTCATATATTAACTACATGTTTGCTGTCTTGATTCAATGTTTATAACAAGTTCATCAAGTATTTATACTGACCTGAAAAGCAGTGCTGAAGAATTTTCTGGGATAGGAAGCACAGTCATCCCGTTTTACAAAATTCATGCTTTAATTATGTAGGGAAATGTTGATACAGACATGTTTATGCACCTTGACAACAATCACGATTTGATTATATAGGGAAATGTTGATACAGATCTGTTGGTGTACTGTGAGAATAAACATGCTTTAATTATGTAGGGAAATGTTGATATCAGCTTGTTTATGCACCTTGACAACAATCATGATTTGATTATATAGGGAAATGTTGATACAGACACTTCTTACATTATTCACATTTATTCTAAAGCTTTACATTTTGAGATTCATAAACATAAGATAAAAACAAGAAGCAAGGCAATTATTGCAACACAAACGTTTTACACAACTAATACTTATGAAACAAACAGTTTCACATATTACAGTGAAAAACATACCTTATGAAGAAAGAAAGCTTTGACATATTCACATCTGACAGAGAACATACATAATGAAGAAAGAAAGCTTTGACATATTTACATCTGACAGAGAATATACATTATGAAGAAAGAAAGCTTTGACATATTCACATCTGACAGAGAACATACATTATG
>NW_013680360.1:3313-6310 GCF_000517525.1 Limulus polyphemus
TGACAACATTCATGACTTGATTATATAGGGAAATGTTGATACAGACATGTTTATGTACCTTGACAACATTCATGACTTGATTATATAGGGAAATGTTGATACAGACATGCTTATGTACCTTGACAAAATTCATGATTTGATTATATAGGGAAATGTTGATACAGACGTGTTTATGTACCGTGACAACAATCATGCTTTAATTGTATAGGGAAATGTTGATACAGATCTGTTGGTGTACTGTGAGAATAAACATGCTTTAATTATGTAGGGAAATGTTGATACAGACATGTTTATGTACCTTGACAACAATCATGATTTGATTATATAGGGAAATGTTGATACAGACATGTTTATGCACCTTGACAACAATCATGAGTTGATTATATAGGAAAATGTTGATACAGATCTGTTGGTGTACTGTGAGAAAAAACATGCTTTAATTATGTAGGGAAATGTTGATACAGACATGTTTATGTACCTTGACAACAATCATGATTTAATTATATAGGGAAATGTTGATACAGACAAGCTTATGTACCTTGACAACAATCATGATTTGATAATGTAGGGAAATGTTGATACAGATCTGTTGGTGTACTGTGAGAATAAACATGCTTTAATTATGTAGGGAAATGTTGATACAGACATGTTTATGTACCTTGACAACAATCATGCTTTAATTATGTAGGGAAATGTTGATACAGACATGTTTATGTACCTTGACAACAATCATGATTTGATTATATAGGGAAATGTTGATACAGACGTGTTTATGTACCTTGACAACAATCATGATTTGATTATGTAGGGAAATGTTGATACAGACGTGTTTATGTACTTGACAACAATCATGATTTGATTATGTAGGGAAATGTTGATACAGATCATCTTGTTTTATCTTTACTGTAAATACAGATGAAATATTGTTTAATGGAAAAACAGCTATCAATTAAAGAAGTTTGGAGACATGTTACAATGGTTTAACTAACTAATAGCAGATATAAAGTTTAACATGAACAACACAGTTTTACTCAATACGTATTATTTATGGTTTAGGTGGCAGAATGGGCAACTCGAGCATTTCTGTTGTATGGGGGAGAACCTTGTATATCGTTTCCTGTACCCACTAATCCTAGTTCCTTGATGATTCCTCCCAGCTCTCCTGCACCTACCTTTGGTCCATCAACTGTTCCAGGTATTTATCTTTAAAGGATCTTGTAGTTTAAGTTTTAAAATTTGTCAGGCTGCTGATACAGTATATAACTAGGGATTTCTAAAACAGTAGTAATAACTAGTTTAGTTTCTTCTAAATCCACAAAAATATGTGGACTATATTCTTTTATGGCTGGCTTAGAAAGAAGCTATTACCTTTTGTCACTATTTATAATTAGTCAAACATTCTGGCACTAGGTCACCATCCTGTTAATGTAATTTAATGTTGTTTTTTGGCAGTAAGCTACTGTCCTGTTAATGTAATTTAATGTTGTTTTTTGGCAGTAGGTCACCATCCTGTTAATGTAATTTAATGTTGTTTTTTGGCAGTAGGTCACCATCCTGTTAATGTAATTTAATGTTGTTTTTTGGCAGTAGGCTACTGTCCTGTTAATGTAATTTAATGTTGTTTTTTGGCAGTAGGCTACTGTCCTGTTAATGTAATTTAATGTTGTTTTCTGGACAGTAGGCTACTGTCCTGTTAATGTAATTTAATGTTGTTTTCTGACAGTAGGCTACTGTCCTGTTAATGTAATTTAATGTTGTTTTCTGACAGTAGGCCACTATACTGTTAAAGTTGTTTATGCTTGGTCAATCACTTCATCAGAAAGCTACCATCCTGTTAATGTAACTTAATGCTCTTTACAGCTTGGTCAAGCACCCCTGCAGTAGGTCACCATCCTGGTACAACTTTTTCTGTCCCTGGTTCAGGTAAGTTTATTCTCCAATGTTTTAACCCATAATGATAGTATATGATGGTTTCTTGCTGCTTGTAATGTTAAGGTGTGACCTCAGAACTTAAGTCATCCTGGTAAATTGTTTGTTACACAGTTAGTCAGAAATGATACAGTGGAGAAGGGCCATGAAGTTGATGATGGCTCTTTCCTGTTCCTGTTCAGAATTTATGTCAGTGAAGATGAAAAGCTTAATTATATTGAAAAGCAACTCTAATGAGAATGAATATTAACATGTAGAGAAATAGAGAGATAATGGTACTTTCTTTTTACATCATTCCTTTGATATAAATATCCAGTTTCTCTATAAGAGTTGTTTTTATATTTCAGAAAGTAATTTTAATTAATTTTGGAAATATTTGTAAAATTCTTCACATTTCATATCGTTGGTGAAAAGTTACAACATTAATATGTATAATGCACTAAAACTGATTGCTGTTATAATATGGTATGCAACCAGGTATTCCATACAGTCCAGTAGTCTCTCTAAACCAGACATATGGTCTTCCTTCACAAGAACAGCAGTCAATGTTAACACAACAACAGCTTCCAAGTGGTGGACCAGAAATGGTTTACTCCGGTAAACATAATGGTCTCTATCTTTATCTTTCAAGGATATTAAGGTAATGAACATCGGTAATAATAGTTTAAAGTAAGGAACAGCTGTAATAATAGTGTAAGGTAATGAACATCTTTAATAATGCTAACAGTAATAGTGTGTTACTGATGTATGTTATGAAAGTGTTGAACATTGCTAACAATAATAGTGTGTTACTGATGTACGTTACGAAAGTGTTGAACACTGCTAACAAGAATGTAGTGTGTTACTGATGTACGTTATGAAAGTGTTGAACACTGCTAACAAGAATGTAGTGTGTTACTGATGTACGTTATGAAAGTGTTGAACACTGCTAACAAGAATGTAGTGTGTTACTGATGTATGTTATGAAAGTGTTGAACCCTGCTAACAAGAATATAGTGTGTTACTGATGTACGTTATGAAAGTGTTGAACACTGCTAACAAGAATATAGTGTGTTACTGATGTACGTT
>NW_013680361.1:0-2186 GCF_000517525.1 Limulus polyphemus
CTTCATTACCAATAGGACTAGTTTCACGTACTCCTCTTCAAAGTTTCCACATACTTCCTACTGAAACATGTAGTCTTGCCGCAATCCTTCCTATAGTATTCTTAACCAACTAGAACTTCGATTTCTAAATGCATATCTTGCGGTATTTCACTACTAAAATACATGACTGAATACACAGTGCTAAAACGATTTGGAATAGAAGCATTTTGCTAGCGTGGTACTATATGATTGGTTGTAAGACAGCCAATCATAGTTAAATTATCAGCACGTGACTTTACTCTGGTGCGATTCATTTTCATACAACAGGTAGATTGTTTGTTTGTAATTAAGCACAAAGCTACACAATGGGCTATCTGTGCATTGCCCACCACGGGTATCGAAACCCGGATTATAGCGTTGTAATTCCGTAGACACACTGCTGTGCCACTGGGAGGTCCAACAGGTAGAAAGTAAACCCATAATATTTACATTTTATACTAATTTTATTCACCGTTTTAATAATTATTTTCAATGCTTTAGACATTCAAATAAACTTATCTTAAATAATGACAGTACTGAAATGCTTATTTAAACATTTCAGTTGCATTTCAATACAAATTTTCAATTTTCGTACTTTTTTAAAAATGATTTATTTTATAATTTTGAGCTTACTAAGATGTTATAAGTACACGATATACTATAAGTTCACACTCGTATTATGATACTTTTAAAGATACATCTACTACTTACATTTCAGACAAAAGAAACAAAAAGAGAGATTAGAGCAGTTGTTGGAGGAAAAAGAAAAGAAACAAGAAGAGAGATTACAGCAGTTGTTGGAGGAAAAAGAAAAGAAACAGTAAGACAGGCAACTGCAGTGGCACGAAAACCTGCTACAGTGGCAGCTCGAACAGCAAAATAAACAAAGAGATTACAGCAGTTGTTGGAGGAAAAAAAATGAAACAAGAAGAACGAGAAAAGAGACAAGAGGAGAGATTAAAGCAGTGGTTGGAGGAGAAAGAAAAGAAACAAGAAGAGAGACTACAACAGTAGTTAGAGGAGAAAGAAAATGAACAAGAAGAAAGATTACAGCAGTGGATGGAGGAAAAAAGAAAATAAACATGAAGAAAGTCTCCAACGATTGAGAGAAAGCCAGAGTACACAAGTGGAAAACATTAGTAAATTTCAAAACGTATTAAATACATTAAAATATGATATATTGTCTTTTACACAAGGAGGATACATTAATCATCGACTTAATCAGCCCCAGACAACGACAAGCCCCTTCCAGACTCCGCAGCTAAACCCTAATGCAGACATTTTCAGTCCTGTTAGAAGTCACACCCCAGATATGAATGTCAGCAATAGGGGTGATCTAATATGAAGAAAGCCACAGGAATTTGATGGGAAGGCACCGTGGGAAGCATACAGAGCACAATTTGAACTCCTGGAAGAGATGAATGGATGGACGGAGGAGCAGAAAGCAGTATATCTGGCAGCGAGCTTGAAGGGACAACCACTGGAAATACTTGGACAGTTGTCAGCAGACGACAGGCACAACTATAGAGCACTGGTAGCTGCTCTAGAGCTCAGGTATGGAACCCAAAATCAGTCAGAAGTTTACAGAGCTAGGTTTTGGACGAGTGTCCGTGCTAAAGGAGAGAGCCTGCAAGAGCTGGCACACGATTTGGAAAGTATGGCACACAAGGCCTACCCCACTGTGCCACCCGATCTTCTCACGTTGTTGCTGAGGGATCAGTTTGTAGACGCCCTTGACAGTCCACAACTGAAGATACAAGAAAAGCAAGCACACCCCTCTATTATGCAGGATGCAATGGCCAGAGCTCTCGAATTTGAATCCTACGATAAGTCCAGCACAGAGGTACTAAGGTTGGTACAGTCATCAGGATTCAAGGCCAGAAAAGGGTAGCTTTCATAGAGGTTTGAAGGACTTTGCTGACACTATAATAAACCTGGGCACAAGAAAGCTCAATGCTGGAAACTTCAACTCAGGGAAGGATCCACGGCAGAAAAGAATGCCACCCAGAAAGGTTGTTGAAGAGCAAGGACATATGAGGAGCCAGTTTGAGAAGAATATTACGAATAAGTCAGCCTCGGGGAAACCAGTATTGGTTGGTGTTGAGGTATGCCCACCAACCTCCATCGTGAAAGTCCCAACAGCTAGGTGTAAAATGCCAAGCACACAT
>NW_013680361.1:3192-6360 GCF_000517525.1 Limulus polyphemus
CGGAAGTCACGTGACTATGGTAACACGTGATGATTTTCTAGAAGTATTGGGGAACATCTAGAATAACCCAGTATTTGCTATACGGCCTCTATTTCTGTATATAATAGCGCCAGATAAAGTGAGACATTTAATCGGAATTGGAATAGCCGACAGAGAGATTGAAGATATCGACAGATAATCGAGTCAAGCCGTAAGTAAAGTGTGTAAGTCATTGTGAATTCTAGCGTGTGTTTAAGTTAAAGTGACTGTAGAAATTAAGTGTATTGCAAAGTTGAATTGAGAAAGAATAAAGTAGTTGTATTTAAGAAAGGACTTGTATCGGCTGAAGTTTCATCCGAAAGAAATTATCCGGAAAATTAACAAACGAACAAAGACGTAGCAATATTAAAAATAAATACATAATAATAAATTGTTTACATTGTCAATAAGACAATCGGAATTCTTGCTAGGCATTTTACTTTTAAGCATATATACTTAAAGACATATATATGCTTAATCCAAGACGTAGTCAAAAGGTCAGTTATGCATTCAACCAATATATTTATGGCCTCGATGGCTTGCCATATACCTAAAAACAGTGATCGTTTGAGTGTTTTAGTTATTTATGGTGACGGTCCGATGATATAATTTTTTGTTAAATAGTTAAAATGTTAAATTGATTGTTTGGTTATGACTAAGAAGTCTCAGTTTCTTATGAATGGATAAATAATGTTTATCATCATTTCCTCTATGTTATTTTCATGTGTGCATATTTACGCATCAGGATTGCATTTTGGAATCTAGCTCTTGTGAGAGATTCAAGATTCTTATTTCATAGTGCTGTGACAACGAATGTTATATCCCCGATTCAATAAGCATGTTGAAAGGTTCCAGTCAGTATAATTAGCCCCCTCCAGTGACACAGCGGTATGTCTGCGGACTTACAACGCTAGAATCGGGTTTCGATACCAGTGGTGGGCAGAGCACAGATAGCCCATTGTGTAGCTTTGTGCTTAATTACAAACAAAGAAACAGTATAATTATCTTGACACCGAGCCAATGCAATGAGCTGTACACTACAATGTCGATTCAAATATTTCTGTTGTTTGTGTTTAAAACGAGAGCAATCTGTAAAGGGTGGCTGGTCCCCTAAACCCCCGCCAAGATATACCCTTTAAGCTTTCCATTTGAGATTGCATTTATCTATTACGGACCTACGAATTTGTTTATTTATTCAATTTTGACTTATATTGCGAAAACAAAAAATCTCTGACTATTGGACCTTCGGAGTACTGGGTGGTCACTGTTAGTCATTTACACAACTACCTTGAATTTTTAGCCTTTTAAAAGCGCATCAACTTATCACGATATATAACATTCTGAATTTTCCACTGTCTTTCAAAAAACTCCACATTTTATAACTATTCTGTATTTATACTGTATTCTAGTTTCGAAAGTGCTGGAACACATTGCCTCAGTTTTCCAAATGGTCTAGGTCCATCTTATTAAACCTTCTGATCTTAACGTAATCATTAAGACCTTTAGTTCCTTGCAGCTCCCTCTAGTCAACGTTTGAATTATATTAAAAATATAGTTTACAACAATTTTAATCTAAAACATCACAAAGAATGGCTGCATATGACCGCAATAAACGTCACATGCCGAATAGGATTATACACCTTACAATAACTGTTACACATTCTAATAACACAAGTAATACAATAAATTAGAAAATAATAAAATATTCGAAGCTGGAGCTGTTTCTAAAATTCATCTCAGTCAATATGTTTGTCCAAGTTGTTTGTCTAAATTCAACCCATTTTACTGAATTGTTATTTTTATAACTTTGATTATATAAACACAATTTAAAGAAATTTCTTTGACCACCCCTCTTCACGCGAATGAACTGGACTATATCGAAGTAATCACGAGTCCTAGACAAGAAATTGTGAAATACTAACTAAAGCGTTTTTGGGACAAGGATAAACAAGCTACCATGACATCAAGACATGACAGAGCTGTTCTTAATAGTATTTTTAATCCTCTACTACCAGTTGGAGAATGTGTTTTTGATGACGAAATTCCTACAGATTTAAGAGGTGAGAACTGATGTTTTTAGTTGGTAAGTGTGGTCTAAAATATTACAGATGTTTTGGAGTTAAATAACATGACTTAGTTTGATCTGGCGAAACGCCTATGTATTAGTATGAGTGACAGACCTTGTCACTCTGTGAGCAGGTAAACAGGTTTTGAAATTGCAACTGAGCAACGTTTGAATTTTATAACTGTAGCAATGGATACTTCGTTTTGTCCTTTGAAGTGTAGTTCTGTAGTTAGAGACTAGATTAAATTCTGATAATCCCGTGTAAGATCTTGGAATAGTTCATAAAATACCCAGCGGTGATTTAGGAACGTGGGGTCGCTACTGTGTCACCTTTCCTCGCGACCCGAAGAATTATACCACAGATGTTATATATCATGTTGTACTTTTAATAACAAGTGTAACTTACTTTTTTGGACATGCAATTTAGCATAATTATAGATAAAGAATTACACTTGTGTACAAACGTGTGGCATACGAACAGTCTATAATAAGTGTATTAGTGGAACCTTTTCCTTTCTAGACTTTTGCAGATAAAACGTTATCACATTTTTTTAAAGTTATAGTTTTATATTGACACTAAATAACCGCCTGGAATGTATTGCTATTAAAAAAGTTCATACGTAAGTATATATTTCAAACATATATAAATATCTTAACAAAGATTTAAGATTGAATTCTAAGAATCAATGCACACAAAATATAGACGTACGTGACGTCATAGTATTCGGAATTTATGGTTCTGTATGTAGTGAAATAAATATAATTTTATATTGAAAAATCCCATAAATAACAACTTCAAAAATATTCCATGCTAAAAATCCTGCTAGTTCAAACCTAGAATTACTGTCATAAGTTCTTTTTTTCAAGAAGCAACAAACATATACTTATTATCCTTGTGATTTTGTTTTATCAATCCTCTATTCCAGGGTTTCCCAAACATTTTAGAATGGCGACCCACTATTCATGACCACAGCTTATGGCGACTTACTCAAATTTACTGGGCATAAACATATGAAAAAATATAAAAAATATAATTTATTCATATTCACCTATTTCAATTACATTTACAAATACTCGTGTATTTT
>NW_013680362.1:0-2107 GCF_000517525.1 Limulus polyphemus
ATGGAGTAGTTGTACCAAGTAAGGCTAAAGATGAGTAAGGCGGTTATAAATTCAGTAACTAGAGTTACACCTAGGTGTACATGGAGCAGTTGTACCAAATAAGGCTAAAGACGAGTATGTTCGCTATAAATTCAGTAACTAGAGTTGTACCATGTGAGGCTAAAGAAGAGTATGTTGGCTATAAATTCAGTAACTATAGTTACACCTACGTGTTCGTGGAGTTGCTGTACCAAATAACGCTAAAGATGAGTATGGGGTTACACATCGGTAACTAAAGATACACCTAGGTGTTCAGGCAGTAGTTTTACCAAGTAAGGCTAAAGATGAGTATGATGGTTATGAATTCGGAAACTAGAGTTACACATAAGTGTTCATGGAGTAGTTGTACCAAGTAAGGCTAAAGATGAATATGGTGGCTATAAATTCTTTAACTAGAGTTAAACCTAAGTGTTAATGTAGTAGTTGTACCAAAAAAGTCTAAAGATGAGTATGGTGGTCATAAATTTTGTAACTAGAGTTACATGTAAGTGTTCATGAAGTAGTTGTACCAAGTAAGGCTAAAGATAAATATGGTGGCTATAAATTCTTTAACTAGAGTTACACCTAAGTGTTCATTTAGTAGTTGTACCAAAAAAGGCTAAAGATGAGTATGGTGGTTATAAATTCTGTAACTAGAGTTACATGTAAGTGTTCATGAAGTAGTGGTACCAAGTAAGGCTAAAGATGAATATGGAGGTCTAAATTCGGTAACTAGAGTTACACCTAAGTGTTTAAGTGTTCATGGAGTAGTTGTACCAAGTAAGGCTAAAGATGAATATGGTGGCTATAAATTCTTTAACTAGAGTTACACCTAAGTGTTCATGTAGTAGCTGTACCAAAAAAGGCTAAAGATGAGTATGGTGGTCATAAATTCTGTAACTAGAGTTACATGTAAGTGTTCATGAAGTAGTGGTACCAAGTAAGGCTAAAGATTAATATGGAGGTCTAAATTCGGTAACTAGAGTTACACCTAAGTGTTCATAGAGTAATTTAGCCTTACTTGGTACAACTACTCCATGAAACTTAGGTGTAACTCTAGTTACCGAATGTGTAACCCCATACTCATCTTTAGCGTTATTTGGTACAACACTTCCACGAACACGTAGGAGTAACTCTAGTTACCGAATTTATAACCACCATACTCATCTTTAGCCTTACTTGGTACAACTACTCCATGAAACCTAGGTGTAACTCTAGTTATAGAATTTATATCCACCATACTCATCTTTAGCCTTACTTGGTACAAGATGAGTATGGTGGTTATAAATTCGGTAACTAGAGATAAACATACGTGTTCGTGAAGTTGTTATTTAGCTTTATTTGGTAGATGAGTATGGGGTTATACATTCGGTAACTAGAGTTACACCTAGGTGTTCATAGTGTAGTTGTACCAAGTAATGCTAAAGATGAGTATGGTGATTATAAATTTGGTAACTATAGTTACACCTAGGTGGTCATGTAGAAGTTGTACCAAGTAAGGCTAAAGATGAGTATGTTGGATATAAATTCGGTAACTATAGTAACACCTAGGTATTTATGGAGTAGTTGTACCAAGTAAGGCTAAAATGAGTATGGTGGTTATAAATTCTGTAACTAGAGTTACGCCTTGGTGTTGATGGAGTAGTTGTACCAAGTAACGCTAAAGATTAGTAAAGGGGTTAAACATTCGGTAACTAGAGTTACACCAAGGTTTTCATGGAGTAGTTGTACAAAGTAAGGCTAAAGATGAATATGGTGGATATAAATTCGGGAACTAGAGTTACACCTAGGGGTTCATGGAGTAGTTGTACCAAGTAAGCATAAAGATGAGTATGGTGGTTATAAATTCGGTAACTAGAGTTACACCTAGGTGTTCATGGAGTAGTTGTACCAAGTAAAGCTAAAGATAAGTATGGTGGTTATAAATTCGGTAACTAGAGTTACACCTAATTGTTAATGGTGTCGTTGTAACAAGTAAGGCTAAAGATGAGTATGGTGGTTATAAATTCTGTAACTAGAGTTACACCTAAGTGTAAATGGAGTAGTTGTACCAAGTAAGGCTAAAGATGAGTATGGTGGTTATAAATTC
>NW_013680362.1:2687-5934 GCF_000517525.1 Limulus polyphemus
ACTTTGTACAACTACTCCATGAACACCTAGGTGTAACTCTAGTTACCGAATGTGTAACCCCATACTCATCTTTAGCGTTATTTGGTATAACAACTCCACGAACACGTATGTTTATCTCTAGTTACCGAATTTATAACCACCATACTCATCTTTAGACTTACTTGGTACAACTACTCCATGAAACCTAGGTGTAACAATAGTGACCGAATGTGTAACCCCATACTCATCTTCAGTACAACTACTCCATGAACACCTAGGTGTAACTCTAGTTACCGAATGTGTAACCCCATACTCATCTTTAGCGTTATTTGGTATAACAACACCACGAACACGCATGTTTATCTCTAGTTACCGAATTTATAACCACCATACTCATCTTTAGACTTACTTGGTACAACTACTCCATGAAACCTAGGTGTAACACTAGTGACCAAATGTGTAACCCCATACTCATCTTTAGCGTTATTTGGTACAACTACTCCATGAACACATAGGTGTAACTCTAGTTACCGAATTTATAACCACCATACTCATCTTTAGCCTTACTTGGTACAACAACTCCATGAACACCTAGGTGTAACTCTAGTTACCGAATGTTTAACCCCTATACTCATCTTTAGCGTTATTTGGTATAACAACTCCACGAACATGTAGGTGTAACTCTAGTTACCGAATTTATAACCATCATACTCATCTTTCGCCTGACTTGGTACAACTACTCCATGAAACCTTGGTGTAACTCTAGTGACCGAATGTGTAACCCCATACTCATCTTTAGCGTTATTTGGTACAACTACTCCATGAACACATAGGTGTAACTCTAGTTATCGAATTTATAACCACCATACTCATCTTTGGTTACACATTCGGTAACTAGAGTTACACCTAGGTGTTCATGGAGTAGTTGTACCAAGTAAGGCTAAAGATGAGTATGGTGATTATAAATTTGGTAACTATAGTTAGACCTAGGTGTTCATGTAGTAGTTGTACCAAGTAAGGCTAAAGATGAGTATGTTGTATATAAATTCGGTAACTATAGTAACACCTAGGTATTCATGGAGTAGTTGTACCAAGTAAGGCTAAAATGAGTATGGTGGTTATAAATTCTGTAACTAGAGTTACACCTAAATGTTGATGGAGTAGTTGTACCAAGTAAGGCTAAAGATGAGTATGGTGGTTATAAATTCTGTAACTAGAGTTACACATAGGTGTTCATGGTGTAGTTGTACCAAGTAAGGCTAAAGATTATTATGGTAGTTATAAATTCTATAACTAGAGTTACACCTATGTGTTCGTGGAGTTGTTGTATCAAATAACGCTAAAGATTAGTATAGGGTTTAAACATTCGGAAACTAGAATTACACCTAGGTGTTCATGGAGTACTTGTATAAAGTAAGGCTAAAGATGAATATGATGGATATAAATTCAAAAACTAGAGTTACACCTAGGTTTTCATGGAGTAGTTGTACCAAGTAAGGATAAAGATGAGTATGGTGGTTATAAATTCGGTAACTAGAGTTACTCCTAGGTGTTAATGGAGTAGTTGTACCAAGTAAGTCTAAAGATAAATATGGTGGTTATAAATTCGGTAACTAGAGTTACACCTAAGTGTTCATGGAGTAATTGTACCAAGTAAGGCTCCCCATACTCATCTTTAGCGTTATTTGGTATAACAACTCCACGAACACGTATGTTTATCTCTAATTACCGAATTTATAACCACCATACCCATCTTTACCCTTACTTGGTACAACTACTCCATGAAACCTAGGTGTAACTCTAGTTACCGAATGTGTAACCCCATACTCATCTTTAGCGTTATTTGGTACATTTACTCCATGAACACCTAGGTGTAACTCTAGTTACAGAATATATAACCACCATACTCATCGTTTAGCCTTACTTGGTACAACTACTCCATAAATACCTAGGGTGTTCATGGAGTAGTTGTACCAAGTAAGTCTAAAGATGAGTATGGTGTTTAAAAATTCTGTAACTAGAGTTACACCTACGTGTTCGTGGAGTAGTTGTACCAAGTAAGGCTAAAGATGAGTATGTTGGATTTAAATTCGGTAAATATAGTTACACCTAGGTATTTATGGAGTAGTTGTACCAAGTAAGGCTAAAATGAGTATGGTGGTTATAAATTCTGTAACTAGAGTTACACCTAGGTGTTAATGGAGTATTTGTACCAAGAAAGGCTAAAGATGAGTATGGTGGTTATAAATTCGGAATCTAGAGTTACACCTAGGTGTTCATGGAGTAGTTGCACCAAGTAAGGCTAAAGATGAGTATGATGGTTATAAATTCGGTAACTATAGTTACATTAGAGTTACACCTAATGGAGTAGTTGTACAAGTAAGGCTAAAGATGAGTATGGTGGTTATAAATTCGGTAAGAACTCTTAGGTGTAACTCTAGTTACCGAATTTATAACCACCATACTCATCTTTAGCCTTACTTGTACAACCACTCCACGAACACGTAGGTGTAACTCTAGTTACCGAATGTGTAACCCCATACTCATCTTTAGCGTTATTTGGTACAACTACTCCATGAACACCTAGGTGTAACTGTAGTTCCCGAATTTATAACCACGATACTCATCTTAGCCTTACTTGGTACAACTGGTAACTATAGTAACACCTAGGTATTTATGGAGTTTGGATATAAATTCGTAAGGCTAAAGATGAGTATGGTTGGTACAACTACTACATGAACACCTAGGTGTAACTATATGGTGGTTATAAATTCGGAAACTTGAGTTACACCTAGGTGTTCATGGAGTAGTTGTACCAAGTAAGGCTAAAGATGAGTATGGTGGTTATAAATTTGGTAACTACTCATCTTTAGCCTTACTTGGTACAACTACTCCTTGAACACCTAGGTGTAACTCTAGTTTCCGAATTTATATCCACCATATTCATCTTTAGCCTTACTTTGTACAACTACTAAATGAACATTTAGGTGTAACTTTAGGTTCCGAATGTTTAACCCCTATACTAATCTTTAGCGTTATTTGTTACAACCACTCCACGAACATCTAGGTGTAACTCAAGATATACAATTAATAACCACCATAATAATCTTTAGCCTTACTTGGTACAACTACTCCATGAACACCTAGGTGTAACTCTAGTTACAGAATTTAAAACCGCCATACTCATCTTTAGCCTTACTTGGTACAACTACTCCATGAACACTTAGGTGTAACTCTAGTTTCCGAATTGTTAACCACTATACTCATC
>NW_013680363.1:0-5353 GCF_000517525.1 Limulus polyphemus
TCGTACAATGAAATTATAATCATACAGCTACATATATTATTTTGGAGGCAGATGACCGAGTCGAAAAATTTAATTTGACTATTCGCATATATAAATAGATAGATAGACAGATATACAAATCATAGTTGGAATATCACGAAACAAAAAAAAGTAAGTAATTTGGCATCTTGCCAAGATTAAGTGTATTTATCTTACTTATGATAGGTATCTTAAAGCCATTGAAACCGGTCGTCATCATCACATAAAGTTTGTACACTTCAAAGAAACGACTCAGTTCCTTCAATGCTCCCTGTCCTTACGCGACCACACGCTGTCTTTATATATATATCAGAAATAACTTTTCTTCTGACACAGAATTCTTCGTTCACACACAACTCGTAACAGATATTAACCCGTGCAACAAGGTCAGCCCAGGATAGAGTTTTTTTAAAAAACGCGAATATTAACTTTTAAAATCTGTTGTTTGTTTGTTTTTAAGCACCACGGGGAATCTAACTCTGGATTTTCGTGTCGTGAACTTATCACTGTCCTACCGAGGAGACAAGTTATTCTTTTCCCACTAATACCAATTTAAAATAATGTCTTTGCTCTGAGACAAGTAATTACTTACTCGTGAATTCCAATTTAAAAGCTGTCTTTAGCTCTACATAATCTCATTCGAAAAGATGTAATATTGTTTTTGAATTTTTCATCTTTTGGCTTTTTATCTCATGCGGAAAAATACTATTGTTACAAATGATGTTAGCACTATTTAAAATTGTGTTTCAACATAGAAAAACAAAGTTACAGATGATCTTGTTTCCTTGGTCGTATCCATATAATAATTTAAGGTAAATTTAACTTGAATAAGTTGATTTGCTGATATCGTGTTTACAGAGGGTTGAGTTCATCACAATCACTGCCCGATATAAAGTCGCTGTGGATCTGAATCTATCAGAACTGCATTTTGACATTGTTTGACGTCTCGTAAGAAAACGAAGGAATACGGATAAACTTGGGACACCAGGACCACCCAGAAAGAGACCTTCAACAAGTCATAACTAAACCGTTGTAAGCAAATTGCAGCGTTTTGTAACAGGTTAGAATCAAAGAACACGGAGGTCAGTGGTCAAAGCCGTCCACGTGCCCCAGACAACTTTCGCAACATTAGGAAGATCTTTGTTTGGAAACGAACGAAACCGACAGAGTAAGGATTCACTGAGATGAAACTTCTAGTCATGCCTACCGTTGTATACCACAAACAGTTAGAGAATGAACGGATAGGCCTATTAATGCTATTTCTTACCAGTATGTTAAAGTCGTCAGATGCAGTACCTATGGATTTCAGTGCAGTCAGACTGTTACAACAAGCTCTGGGAAACCTTCTTCCGCGTACACTAGTGGATTATGAAAAGCATGCATGGAGCAGTCGTGTGCTTTGAACGTGACAGCTTTTCTACTGAACCTTTTGCAATAAAAACTAACCTGCAGGACTATTGTCAAGATGCACAGTCGTTAGATTGAACATGTCTGTACGTAGCAAGATGGACTGTAACTATGTGGCGAGGCTCCAAAATAGTTTCAATGTAACGTACTCACTCTCTTTAGTTTACCCATAACTCGTTTCGTTATTGTTTGTTTTTGGAATTTTGCGCAAAGCTACACGAGGACTATCTGCGCTAGCCGTCCCTAATTTATCAGTGATAGGCACCTAATGAACACCACCCACCGCCAACTCTTGGGGCTACTCTTTTATCAACGAATAGTGGGATTGACCGTCACATTATAACGCTTCCACGGCTGAAAGAGCTAGCATGTTCGGTATGACGAGGATTCGAACCCATGAGCCGCAGGTTGCGAGTCGAGCGCCCTCTAACCGCCAGGCAATTTGACGGTTTATGGCACAGTTCATTTTTTTTATTATTTATTTATTTGGTTTTCTTTTAGATGGTTTGACGGCTTCTTTATTTTGTTTTATTTTTGAGTTGGTTGGACGATTTATTGTCAAGTTATTTTTGTTTTAACTTTTGATTTGATTTAATTTCCATGGGCTGACGTTACGTATTTTCATTGGTTTAATTTGTTATTTCGTCATAAGTTCGTCATATCAGACCAGATATAACCATTTTGTTACCTACATTGAATTATTTCTTATGTTGATGTGCTATTCAAGTCTACAATACGAGGTACTATTTAACGATTCAAATAACTATGTATATTAAGTTCTTCATCTTCTGTAAAATATTGAACAACATACAAACCATTAGAGTTCGGTAAGTACGTTTATTTATTTATTTGTTTCGTGAATATTGATGAGTTATGAAAGTCTAGAATATTGAGGTCTAATTTAACCTGTCCACTACCTGTGTCAAGAATGTTTTGTATTGTTTGGAACACTGGATGGACTTGACATGTGTCAAGAATGTTTTGTACTGTTTGGAACACTGGATGGACTTGACCTGTGTCAAGAATGTTTTGTATTGTTTGGAACACTGGATGGACTTGACCTGTGTCAAGAATGTTTTGTATTGTTTGGAACACTGGATGGACTTGACCTGTGTCAAGAATGTTTTGTATTGTTTGGAACACTGAATGGACTTGACCTGTGTCAAGAATGTTTTGTATTGGTTGGAACACTGGATTTGATTTAACCATTGCATTCACTAAGTAATTATGTTCATGTAGTTTTGTTTTACATAAGTTTGGAATACTGGGGTCTGATTGGTTAATGTAATATCGGTGTTAAAGTAGTTTTGTTTTACATAAGTTTGGAATACTGGGATCTAATAAGTTAATGTAATATCGCTGTTGAATTAGTTTTATATAATTCTGAAATACTGGGATCTGATTGGTTAATGTAATATCGCTGTTGAATTAGTTTTACATAAGTTTGGAATACTGGGATCTGATTGGTTAATGTAATATCGCTGTTGAATTAGTTTTACATAAGTTTGGAATACTGGGATCTGATAGGTTAATGTAATATCGCTGTTGAAGTTTCTTGAATTATTTTAATCGGTTACTCTAGACTGCAGGAGTCAAGGATGATCTCTGCTCTTAACACAACAAAGATCTAAGATCTAATGTTAACACCCTTAACATTGCGCTGTTCTAAGGGTTGTTTTTTTTTCGAATTCTGGGAGCCAGCTGTTTATGATTTTGGTCGAACCAGGGATAAACTTTGATGGTCATCGAACTTGGTTTGGGTTGGTTGTTGTTAAGCATAAAACTACATAATGGGATCTCTGTGCTCTACCAACCACGGGTATCAAAACCCGATTTTCAGTGACGTAAGCCTGCAGACTTACCGCTGAGCCACAGGGGGCGTCATCGAACTCAAGTAATGAAAATCTCTTATTAGTCTTACATATTGATAGGGTATTGAAGAACCCTACAGCACCCGATCCGAAGATAAATGTTAATTATATCTTTAAAACTTTAAAAAAATAAGTAAGATATATCGCTTCACCAGAACACATGCGTCCTTGATTTCTTCCCCTCCCCCCCTTTTTTTTCTTAATTGGGAATTTTGATTTATTTCGATCGATTTAAGCATCTTCGTTAATATTTATAGTACACCCTATCAATCTGCATAAAATACTGTAATAAAGAATGAACAGGGCATCTTTCTTGTTTGGAGATATAATTCATATCATTGGAGAAGGTGAAGGGCAGAAATCACCTTTCGCATCTGGAAAAAAAACGAGTTCAGACTACATCAACGAAGGTAGGAAAATCATCCAAATTCAAATTTATCATTCTCACTAACCGTTCCACCCTACTGAAAATAATCATACGCTTTTCTGATACTATTAAGATTGTCGCAACAAATTAACGTTCTTTTATTTCAACTTATCTAATTTATAATGACAAAAGAAATGAGACGTTCCCGTGAAGTAGGACTGAGAGGCTAAACACGTGAAGAGAACCCCCCCCCCCCAAAAAAAAAACGTGGCTAGCAGGTTCAACTCTCTAATGAGGAGGTGGGAAGGAAGTTAAAATTAGGGTGTGTTACCTACAATGTCAAACAGATAGACGAATGGACGAACAGACAGATAGATATTTTTAGTCTCAAGTCTACTTTGATAGATCCTCTGTTGGTAAATTACACTAACATCTTTATTTTATAAACTTACTGATGGCTTTGGAAGCCCTGCTCTGCATCTTAGCTTTACAATACTCTTATTTAAAAAAAACAAAAAACTTCCTCGCCCATGGATTTCTTTGGTTAATATTATATTCGTCCAAAGAACTATTTCCACAAGCTGATAATGGTGGAATCCGTGGAATAAAGGATATTCATCTTATAGTGATAGAATCTGTGGTAAAAAGGATATTGATCTTATGATCGTGGAATCCGTGGAAAAAGGATATTGATCTTATAATGATGGAATCTGTGGAATAAAGGATATTCATCTTATAGTGATAGAATCTGTGGTAAAAAAGATATTGATCTTATGATCGTGGAATCCGTGGAAAAAGGATATTGATCTTATAATGATGGAGTCTTTGGAAAAAAGGATATGCATCTTATAATGATTGAATCTCTGGTAAAAAGGATATTTAACATGATGGAAGTTTGTCATCCAAAGTAATTATAAATGATAAGTTGTCTAAACATCAGGGGGCGCTAGTTGCTCTTTCGGTTGTGGATTTGATTATGTAGCAGAACTCTGAATTTCGGAATTGGTGAATCGGGATTCGAATCCGTGTGATACCACGAAACATTCCCCGCACTATAAACTGTGGATGCGTTATAAGAATGATAGTCAATCCCTTAGCTTGGATGGCGGGTGCTACTGACTGGCTACCTTCGTTCTAGTTAGTAGTTCGAAATTAGGGACGGTGGCATATATACTAAACAGAATCGCGACAGTATGCAACTAACAATTTACTGTTTTCTACAGGGACAACCAGATTACAGAGACCTATGAGATAAAGCACTTAGAAGGCCTCTCACAACTCAAGTGTCTGATACTGACCGGTGAGTCCAATCCTTCTCTTCTCATGGGGGTCCGCAGGGGGCCACTTGTCCCCCGTGGAAAATAAGAAACGTAATTTTTTCTTTATTCATTCAGTATATGTATATTATTTTTTTTATTCAATTCACAATTTCACACTACTTTGCCCGGCCACCCCCTACCCCCGAAAAACTTTGCCCCTCCCTGGAAAAACTTCTGCTTTTTTACTTGCTCGGACGGACCTTTTTTCCCTTCATTGTTGGAATATGTGATTTATACACTAAACTTAGGGAAGTACTTTACATCGTACAGGCGCCACCTGGTATAACCCCCCCCCCCTTGTGTCCACTTTGGCTGCTTTGTGGTTTCACAAAACCCCATCTTATCACTACTTTCTTCCAACGTCTTGAATT
>NW_013680364.1:0-1764 GCF_000517525.1 Limulus polyphemus
AATGGTTCGAAGTTTTTAATTTGATTTAATCGATTAATATAATAATATATAGTCATGAAAGCGCGGGACCCATAAAAACACGAGGAACTAGCCAAGACCTCGTGTGCCTTGTGTTAACCCGGCCCAGAGTATAAATATATTTTGGAGAGGGAGAGAAAACTATAACGGAACTAAATATAAGATAAGGAAATATTAGCCATTTTTATGTTCTGTTATTTGTCTTGTTGTAGTTTTGTAGACACATTATTTTAATATTATGTCTGTTAAACTAGCATCGAACAGAGGTTTTTATTAAAACCGTTTATCGGTATATTTGTGAAATACCCATTAGATCGCACTAACTGACAATGTATAAGGATTTATGTTTTATGATACTGGCATGCTTCATATATAAATCAATTGTTAATAGTCCAATATAAATTAGTTATTATTGACACATGTTTACAAACTAACGTGAAATTCGTGTTAGATGCTAAAATTCCTTTATGAAATTAAACTAAATGTAAGTAAACAAACAATCAAGAAACCAATAAAAAAAAAAAAAAAAAAAAAAAAAATTAGTTTTCAGCCTATTTTCAGTGCAGTTGTGCTTTGCCACCGTTGAGAGCCACTGTTTACAATGACTAACTTCTATGTTTATATGAGTTGGCCTCTCTTTTTATGACATGGCAAGTACCCACGAACGTGAAACACGAAAAAACAAAATTTTAGTTTTACGAATTATTTTTATTTTGCAAAGTGTTATTGTTAGTGTAACTAAGAGATGTATATTAAATTATTCCAAGTTCTCTGTTTTGAGACTGATTAGTCTTGCATGCTTTGTAACTGAAGTAAACGTGTATAATTACAAGAGCTAAAAAAATATCTGGAATTTCCTGCGCTAAACATAGAAAATATATATGCCTCAACAAAACCGAGAGTTTAAATAGTTCAAAACGTTATAAACAACACATTAATAAAGTACAGAGTAAAAACAATTGCAACTCGAAACTGGTTAGGCCTACTTACAATAAAACATAGAGTAAACACAACTACAACTTCTGTACAACCTATATATTTTAACGTAAAGAAAATATTTTTAATTATTATATGGAATATTTTTATTCATAAAATAAATTAATTATACTTTCAAAATTTCTCATCTTCACGACCCTATTGGACATTACAATTTATAACTAAAAGCAATAGGTGTTTTATAGGTAATTTTGATAATAATAATAATAAGTTGAAATATTTACATTATAAATTTATACTTTTGCATTTCTGGAAAGTATTTGCAAGGTTAATAATTTTACATAGTTTAAATTACTGGTTTTTGTTTGTTTTTTAGCGCAAAGCTACGCAATAGATTATTTTCAATGAATCTACCACGAGAAATCGAACGTAAATTTACCGCTGACCCACAGAGGGGCTGAAATTATTAAACACTTTCTTACGTAAATAGCCTATATCCGATATTTTAAAAATATTCTCAAGAATATTTAGTTTTGTTGATGTTAAGCACAAAACTACTCAATGGGCCATCTGAGCTCTGCTTACTCAGAGTATTGAAATCTAGTTTTTAACGTTATAAACCATGAAATTTACCTTAAAAGGACACTCAAAACTAAATGGAACAGTATATTTTATAGTTTAATAATTGGTAATTGGATTGATAATTAACAGGTGAAACTCGATGACGAGTAACCCACTTTGAGACTAGTAATGGCTGGAGACGGCTTGAATGGGTAGTGAATGAAGAAAAACTTTAATATAAGTTTAACA
>NW_013680364.1:1774-5359 GCF_000517525.1 Limulus polyphemus
GACATTACAATTTATAACTAAAAGCAATAGGTGTTTTATAGGTAATTTTGATAATAATAGCTTGAAATATTCACATTATAAATATATACTTTTGCATTTCTGAAAAGTATTTGCTAGGTTAATAATTTTACACAGTTTAGATTACCGTTTTTTTTGTTTGTTTATTTTTAGCGCAAAGCTACGCAATAGATTATTTTTCAATGAATCTACCACGACATATCGAACGTAAATTTACCGCTGACCCACAGAGGGGCTGAAATTATTAAACACTTTCTTACGTAAATAGCCTATATCCGATATTTTAAACATATTTACTTTTGTTGATATTAAGCACAAAACTACTCAATGGGCCATCTGAGCTCAGCCTACTGCGGGTATTGAAATCGAGTTTTTAACGTTATAAGCCATTAATATTACCATTGACTCGCTTAAGAGTGCACTCAAAACTAAACGGAACAGTATATTTTATAGTTCAATCATTGGTAATTGAATTGATAAGTAACAGGTGAAACGTTCATGTTTCATCTATATGTTGAAACAAAGTTTTGAAAATGTGGTATTTACATACATATTTATTTTTTATATTAAACATCCAAGATCTTGAAATTAAATATATCAGATAGTCATTAAAGAACATAGTACATATAGGGGCTTCATAATCGATTTGGCATTAAGATTAAAGGCAAAATTGTGATGGTATGACTTTGAAATATTTTCTTACTATATCATAATTTTTTATATCTTCTTATACTTCTTTTTTTTTCAAACTGTAGGTATGAGTATGCTGTATTTAAGTGTTCTTTTGATAACCTGGGTTACTGTGATCGCAGTTCAGGACCAGACGTCAACAAATGGGATTCAGAAAGTTGCAAGAGCCAGTAACAACTTTGCAATGGATTTGTTTCAACAACTACCGAAGGATGAAAACCTTTTTATCTCACCTTTCAGCATCTCAACGGCAATGGGTATGGTGTATCTCGGAGCCAGAGAAGAGACAGCACGAGAACTAGAAGCTACTCTTGGGTATCAGGAGGAACAGCTGCTTAACGAAGAAGTTCACCAAGCTTTTCAGAGCACTCTTAACCAAATAGAAGGGTCTCAAGATCAGTACAAACTGATTGCAGCTAATTTAATGGTTAATCATATTGATTACTCTGTACTGGACTCTTACAAAACACAGTTACAGGAGAAATACAAAGCCGAAATAAGAGAAGCCGATTTTGTAAAGGAAAGTGAGAAAGCTACCCAGGAAATTAACGAATGGGTGGATCAAAAAACGCAGCATAAAATCGCTAAACTTTTCGATAAACCTTTGAGCTCTGATACGATACTTGTTTTACTGAACGCAGTTTACTTCAAGGGTACCTGGCTTTACAAGTTTAATTCAAGAAATACATTAAGTGGAACTTTCTATAATAAAGGCACGGATGGGAAGGATATTTTGTTTATGCACTTAACACGTAACTTCAATTTTGCAGAAGTAGCGATCTCCAAGCAAGAATGATTGAACTGCCTTACAAAGGAAAAGACATTAGCATGTTTGCCATTCTTCCTGACCATAGGGACGGTCTTGCTGTTCTGGAAAGTCAACTGAATTCTGATAAATTAACAAAGATAATTGGACAAATGAGAGAAACCAGAGTTAGAGTTGGTTTACCCAAATTTAACTTAACATACGAAAAAGAATTATCTCCTTCCTTGCAGTCACTTGGATTGACCAAATTGTTTAAATCAGGACAATCAGATTTATCGGGTATCAGCAGTAAGAATGGTCTGTCTGTTTCTGAAATTAAACATAAAGCAGTTATTGAGGTAAACGAGGAAGGAAGCGAAGCAGCTGCTGTAACTGGAGCTGTTATTGGTGGTAGTGCTTCCTTAGGTCCAACCTTTTATGCTGATCATCCATTCCTTTTTATCATCAGAGACAACAGATCTGGCATGATTCTCTTCTTGGGACGCGTCAACGAGTTTTAGAATAGTTTCTATAAAGTGACGATTAAGATGATGTAGTAGAATGAAAACTAAGCATATGACGAGATATGGTGCAAAATATGAAAATACATATATAATTTAGTACATTACACTAATCAACACTAAACTAAACACATTTATATACTGATATGATCTGTTTTATCACTAATTAATACATATAAAATTAAAATTAATTATCCCGATTCGTAATATCTTTTATTTGTAATTTATTTTTTCTTTAAAAACAATGATGTGCCATCTAACGGTCAACAAATTTCTTATATTATTTTCTATAATCTCCAAGATGAGTGAAACACCATCATAATGTAATGACTGTGTTTATATATTGAAATGTCGCAAATTTTGAAAGAAATTGACTTGTTTAAACCGTTACTAACTTCAGCTAATTATTTTACTAGTTTTAACATAAGTTAGTCGTTTTAGATTTTAAAGACATAATTTTCATGTTCAGAAAGAAAGTTATAAAAAATTATTTTTACACACTTAAGCGTGAAAGTCTGAATATATATATATATATCATTTTATCTAAATTGCGAGTAAAGATTCAATAGCTCTTTGCTGATTGTTTCATCATGGCTTCGTTTAAATGATTAGAAGCGTCTTCTTCACATGTAGCATAATCTCGTTTTATGTTTTATCGATTTCTTTGAACATACTGGGGGTTTGAACCACATCACATTCAATTTGCGTTAAGACCTTTATTAAAAATTCAAACGTCGATTTTGGCTTTGTTAAGTATTTTCAATATGAAGTCTATAACAAGTTAGTTATACGTTTTTTCACGTTTGTTTTATCATAACATAGTACATGAAAATAATTAAGATAAATGTAATTTTACGAGTAAAAGTTTAATAGCTGATTGTTTAATCTAGGCTTCATTCGAAGGAATAGAAGCATCTCCTTCACCCGTAACATAGTCTCATTTCTGGCTTTACCGATTACTTTGAAGATACTGGGGTTGGAACCACGTCACATTCACTAGTGTATCCCGAACAATATTTGAACCTAGGAATACGGTGTGCCTTCTAAACGACCTCCATGTCTTCTAACAGTCGATCTGACGTAAGATTCTCCACACGTTAGGTAGCCAAATTAATAAATAGCACGTGACTGTTGAGAAAACTGAATATGATCTTTAAACCTGAAAAAAAAAAAGGGTTGCGATCACATAGTACAAAAATGTGGATTAAGTTATAAGGTAAACCTTTAGAAAACATAGCTTGCAAGTTACCATGGTGCTCTCACAAATCATTTCGTGTAAACTTGTGAACGGTAGAGAACTAGGTAGCTTTGGTTGCTTTCTCTCATTCTGGTAGTGGCGTGTAATTTGTAAATACAGAGTAGCTCAAATATAATCAAGACTGCTTGAGATGATTACGTAAAAAACAACAGAATGAAATTCGCTTGTCGTTTCGTTAGTATTATTTATCGAAATCAACCGACCAATATTGTTCCTGTTTATTAAACCAATCCAAATTCAAACAAAATAATCAGGTTGACAAGTATTAATGAAAGCCTTTAGTGTCGATCTTTTGAGAAACGGATGCTGTCATTTGTTACTTTTGTAACTCTAAACTTTAAGACTTTCTGATT
>NW_013680365.1:0-3526 GCF_000517525.1 Limulus polyphemus
GTGTGTATGTGTGAATACATTAAACTCGTGCTATATAGTAGATTTATTATGTTTGACAGGTGTGTATGTGTGAATACATTAAACTCGTGCTATATAGTAGATTTATTATGTTTGACAGGTGTGTATGTGTGAATACATTAAACTCGTGCTATATAGTAGATTTATTATGTTTGACAGGTGTGTATGTGTGAATACATTAAACTCGTGCTATATAGTAGATTAATGATTGACTACCGACACGAACTATGTAACAGTATCTATCTGATCGTTTCTGTTACTACGAAAAGCAATCGCAATGTGTTGATTTAAAGCATCACTAAATTATGCTTATAGCTTTTAATTCCGATTAAATAGTTTTGGTGCAATAAACTTTGTGTTCGAAATTCCTGATCATGCTCTAGTATTCCTTTTCATTAGTTCTAGTTGAGTAAGTATGTGTAATAAGAAGGCAGTGAGATGTGTAATTTCGTATTTTAGCACATTATTATTTGACCAGGTAATGAACCATTGTAGAATGTACTTTTTATAGTTTCATAAAAAAAACAAGTTTACTCATGTGTTGAGAATCGTTTTTTAACTTAATTTGACAAATAAGATAAATGTTTTAGGTTGAATATCTTAATCTTTCGAATTGAAACACAACATGATCTAAATATTTTATTGTATTTTCATCCACAAGTAAAGTTTTTTTTACACGATATTCTAGATGTGTGTAGTCGTTTATTCGTGATCGAGTGGATACAGGGAATGGAACTGATAGGACATGACAACAAAGAGTTCACAAACGTAACCAAAATACAATGTCTCGATAAATGTCTGGGAGAGTTAGACTTCGTTTGTAGGTCTGCTGAATATGATGATGTTACCGCTGAGTGTCGCATCAGCCGCTACGATCGCTTTAACCGACATGAACATTTTCAGAAAGCAAAATCCTCAGTCAGCTACTTTGATAACACCTGTGCTTATGAGACAGGTAAGCTATGCCACGTTATTTATTCTTACAGACAAAGTAGGGAACTAATGTGTCCAGGATTACTATTATACTTATCTAGTTATTTTCTTTAAAAACAGTTTCAACGTATTTCATTAAAAATTGGGCTGAATGAGGACTTATTTGTAACTTCTAAAAAAAAAAGCTTGCTAGTGGTCAGAAAATTACAAACTTGAAAGAGATTTTGAACTTTGAGATGCTGTAAACAAAATACAAAATCTGTAATCCTGTAATCCTCTGCTGAACATTTATCATTTGTGACGAATAAAAGAAAATACATATTTCAGCTCACGAGAAGTAAGTTGACCCCCCCCTGACTGTAAGGTCTACAAACTCAAACTTGTACATGTCTCGCTGATAATAACCTCTTTCTTCTCGGTTACCAAGAAATTCTAGTTAGGTTAGTTTCTGTTTCGTTTTTTTCTGTGAAATTTATGTGGAATTAAAATATAAAAAGCTACTTAAATAATTTTGATACTTTAATGAAAACGGCGAGGATTGACCATAATTCAAAGTACTGCTCTTTTCACATACTGTCCATTGTGAATACCTTAAACATTCGAAATCTCGAACTTGAAAGAGACGCACACAGTTCAAATCTTGCAAATATGTAAATAATGAAAATACCTAACACTGTTTAGTTTAAATTAGCACAAAGAAAAACGATAAATCAATTTTATTTTATAAATAAAGAAAACAAAATTAAATTTTAGGGACGCAGACTTTCTTTTTTGGGGGGGGGGGCGGTCGTGAATTAATGGTCATCATGCCAAACTGTGAATCCGAGGATCAATGGTTTGCGTCTCGCTGCCGTAAAATCGCTCTCCGCAAGTTAGGGCATGGGTACATTTAAAAAATGAAAGTCAAATCCTACTATTTGTATGTAGTAGTGAAAGAGTTGTTGTTGTTGACTGGCCGTCTTCCCTCTAGTCTATCAGTTTAAATCTAGGGATGGATAGCTCGGGTAACTCTTGTGTAGAAACGAACAAACAAATTTTTCTTTTCAGGAGAGAAATAAAAGTAAAAAGTCTGTTTATTCCAAATGAAGAAATCAAAATAATTATAAAACAACATTTATCGAAATTATGGTGACCCTCAAACTATTTACTAGAGTTCCCAAGGTCTCTTGTACTTGTATGAACAATATATTTAGTCCTAACTCTCCAGTCTATGTTTGATACTTTATTAATTTTTTGCATTCAAAGGAGAGTCTATTTTGGTAGAATTGGGTCCGAATCACCGTTTCGGAGAGTCTATTTTGGTAGAATTGGGTCCGAATCACCGTTTCGGAGAGTCTATTTTGGTAGGATTAGGTCCAAATCACCGTTTCGGGGAGTCTATTTTGGTAGGATTGGGTCCGAATCACCGTTTCGGAGAGTCTATTTTGGTAGGATTGGTTCCGAATCACCGTTTCGGAGAGTCTATTTTGGTAGGATTGGTTCCGAATCACCGTTTCTATACACTTACTTAATTAAGACAATCCTGTTAGGAATTGAAAACTTATAAGGTCTTAAGTTTGTTATGGCAATCAACGGAATATAGTTAAAACTTCAGTCGGGTGAACTTTAACCAATCCCATATATTAAGTGAAAATGCAACTCCGAAACCAAAAGTTTGTTTTTGAAAGTAACGAAAAGACAGAGTTCTCAATCAAATATATAATAATACTCTCGCACATTAGTGGCGTTCATTTAAGTTATTGATACATTTATAATATTTTGTATCTGTCATTTCTTAGTTGTGGTACTTTATAATGTGAGTTTTTAAAGAATTTCAACATAATCGTTTACAGATAATAAAGTCGTTTTATTTGAGTGAGCTTCAATTTACTTGATGCTATTTTATATTGTTGTTTTCTCTATAATAGTTACGAAAACTAAGGAAATACGTACGCTATAACAATAAAAAAAGCCAGTATGGAATACTATTTATAAACAAGAATTTTAAAATTATAGAAAACAAATAAAATGACAGGAGCTTTTTACGTATTTTAATGTTTAATTTTTAGTGGCAAACACCAATTCTGTAGAAATTCTGTTGCTTGGCAACGTGGAACATCCTTATAGTTTACTAGAATATCATGACGTATCAGTGAGCGAATGTGGGAATTTGTGTCTCCAGAATGGGCTTCTTCCCTGTCGTTCGTTCCTCTTTGGAAGAAAGAATGGACGATCCTATTGTGGTATCACTCATCTAAATAGAGCTGGACTTCTTCAAAATCCCGGAAGTTTTGAGCCCTCCCTAACCCTAAATTACTACGAGATAGCGCGTAACTTAGATGGTAAGTACATTCCAAACTACTGTATTCGTCACACAAGGATACGAAACCCTTATCTTTGTGTTAAATTCATTTATTGAACCTACGTGTTTTCCTAACATCGTGAATATTTGTCTCGCATGTCAATAGGCTTAATATTGTGTTTACTTTTAAGTTATACTGTATATTAATTTTAACCAACGGAAAGCCCCCCAGTGGTACAGCGGTATGTCTGGGGACTTACAACGCTAGAATCCGGGTTTTGATACCCGTGGTGG
>NW_013680365.1:4330-6150 GCF_000517525.1 Limulus polyphemus
ACTGCTCGTATATTCTATATACGTCACTTTTTTATAGTAATATTTAAATTCTTTAAGGATATCTAATGGTGATTTAGATTTACGAACAGTGAACACGACACCTTTCTCAAGTGCCGTGAGACATTGCGAGAATAGTAAGTGTAGAACCTTTTACAATCTGAACATCGTATTCTCTATCACGTCACGTTTATCAAAGGACAAATTGCTAACGTAGCTATAGAAAGGCGACTGAAAATTAAACTGTTTGTAAGTATCAACACGCAATGCCTATTTTGGGGGGAGGGCTGGTTTTAAATTATCAGTTCTACAGATTTGAATACCAACTAATTTTTCATTGTATTTTTTTTTATTAATGAACCAGCTGGTAATGGATGTCGAAGAGACTGGGCCTTTGAACGGGTCCGGGGCAAAGAACTGGTAGAATATAACGAAGAGAAAGTCACGGTAGAGGCAAACACCCGTGAAGAATGTCAAGCAGCCTGCCTTCTCAGTAAAAACTTTGTGTGTCGATCAGCCGAGTTTAACTATCAACTCAACGAGTGCAGGTTAAATCCCTATAACAGATTCTCCTCCTCAGAGAAAGACGAGTTCCTTGAGAGTTCCCGCTTTGTCATCGACTACTTTGAAAACAATTGTGTCAAAGGTGAAAGTTTTATTACAGCTGTAGATTTCTTGTTAAGTAACAAACATTATCTACAAGAGTTGGATAAAATAATACTCTTTTATGGCATCCGTATGTTTTATTAAATTTGACTTTTTGTTGGGGGGGGGGGCTAGAATGTATATTTGTTGTACAAATACGAAAACGCTCATTTGGCATGATTGGACTTATTTTATTAGCACCAGTGAAGATATCTACCATGGGAATTGTTTATACTAAGGTGATATTTAATTTTTTACAAGTTTAATTGATCAGATAAATTCCTAAGATTTTTTTAATTTGGAATCTACTTTTACATAATAAAGTTTGAAGCCTGCTTCAATGGGTAACAAACTAAATGAATATTAACCTTTTTAAAAAAAATGTATTGATTAAAACAGTCTGTTTTTGTGCTAAACACACACACGTACACTAGCTTAGCTCAGGCAAGAGAATCCAAAATTTACCAAATAATTCACAACAGCTAAATAAAAATATGTCTGAAACTCTCATATTGTTTAGTTTCACCATGAAGGAAGTGTTTTAATAAAACACTGAATTTTTAATTTGATTAGTTTTTGTTTCCTTCTTAGAACCTCGAAGTTTCTGCAGTCTGAAAATGCACCGTCAACAGATGTCAATAGTAATGGATGGAGCCAAGTTTGCCAATAACCTTGAAGAATGCCAATACCAGTGTCTACATAGTGAAGATTTTATCTGTAGGTCATTCACCTTTGACGCATCGTCTCAAAAGTGTAGTATAAGCCACCACTCTCGAAGATCATCACCAGGTGGCGCTGTTGTTAGATCAGATACGAACGATTTGACGGAAATTTTAACTTGTTTCGATGGTAGGTGAACAATATATTTGCTGTGATTATTTACTATAATCTGCAATCTTGATTACATTGAAGTTTGATTTCTTTATAGACTTCAAGGGGTATTTGATAATAACTTGACTTCTAGTTATAATACGAAAGGAATCACTCATAGATAATAACTTGACTTCTAGTTATAATACGAAAGGAATCACTCATAGATAAGAACTTGACTTCCAGTTATAATACGAAAGGAATCACTCATAGATAAGAGCTTGACTTCTAGTTATAATACGAAAGGAATCACTCATAGATAAGAGCTTGACTTCTAGTTATAATACGAAAGGAATCACTCATAAATA
>NW_013680366.1:0-1628 GCF_000517525.1 Limulus polyphemus
CTGCATAAAATAGATTCTCATAGAATAATTTTATGAAAATGTACCTCTTATAATTCTTAAGATATAACTTGATTAAGCCCGAATAGAATCAGTTTTGAGTAAATATTATGATATGATAATCTGTAATAATAAAAAGGTGTGTCCGTGTGTGACCGTCATAATTCCAAGAGGAAAGAACCTAGAAACCTGAAATTATGCACACATACTAAGTGGATCCTGCACCTGCTTATTATTACTTATTCACCTGCGAGCGAGCGCGAGAGCTTATATGTTTATAGGGCAAGGTAAGTAAACACCATATAGAAAAAGATATGTGGCTACTGAAATTTTACACTCATACTAAGTGAACTCTGGGTGCTTGCACCTGGGTGTTACTTATCTTTTTTAACGAGGAAAGCTAGCTAAAAACCACATAGAAAAGAAGCGATTCCTTATATAACAACTTGTAATATATTGAAAAGCCAATACGTTCTAACGAATGGCTTTTACGTCAAGTTACTTAGCAACAAAAGTACAACCTAATATTGTTGTTAGTTTGTAATTAAGCACAAAGCTACACAATGGGTTATCTGGGCTCTGCCCACCACGGGTATCAAAACCCGGTTTCTAACGTTGTAAGCCCGCAGACATACCGCTGTGCCACGGGGGGGGGGCATTGTTGTTAGTCTATGTACTGAAAGTATAAAATTAAATGTATACACTATAGAACTGGAAAAAATATTTGTTAATTTCTTAACTTAGACTCTCCGTTCATTATAGAGATTTGTTTTTATTAAAAACATTGGTGATATAACATAAAATACCTTAATTCAGAAACGAGTCAAGTTTAAAATCAAGCGTGACGTGACCCACACTGGCTTTTATATAGGTTGGATAACGTGACGTATTGTAGCATCTATAATTATCTATAACATAGTCAACTGGAATATAATACCTAATAACCCGAGCGTAGCCGGGTACTTTCGTTAATTTAAAATAATACTTAACCGAAAAATCATATCATTTTTATTTACCGTTTTTATATTGAAATACACATTAATTTGTTTGTTTGTTTGTAATTAAGTACAAAGCTACACAATGGGCTATCTGTGCTGTGCCCTCCACGGGTATCGAAACCCGGATTGTAACGTTGTAAGTTCGCAGACATACCTCTGTGCCACTGGGAGGCTCACTCATTCAGTACTGTCCATACACGTTTTCATATTTTAAAAATAATTTTTTTTGCAATTCTCTATCTTATAAAACGATTATTACTGCAAATATAGAAACGTTACTCCTCATAAAGAAACTATTTCGTTCAGATTTCTATTAGAATTTGCTCAGTATAAATATCATTAAAATAAACAGCTGTTTTCTAAAGTACTCTTAAGGCTAAAAAATGTAGCAAAATATTCAGTTTATTTTTCTTTTCATTTAGATAGGCGAACCTTTATTTTTCACGTGAATATTGAAACCCATCGACATTGGCTGAGATATGTACCCCATCGGCGGACTGGATAACCCTGTTCCTTCACTAGAAACTAATGTGGTTATATTAAAGTACCGGGATGTGTTTGTAGCCATAATTGTATAGAAGCAGGCAAAACAAAAAAGTTTAAAATTACTATGATATGCCTTAATATCATAAT
>NW_013680366.1:1828-5546 GCF_000517525.1 Limulus polyphemus
AGACCTTAACCACTCCATATATTCTGTAGAAATTGCCAAATGTTTCCTTGTGAAGGAGGACCGTACATCTCATCAAAACGGAGAAATAAACTCTTTGGTGCAATTACTATAGTGTGCTCTCAAACCCAGTGTCCAGACCTAATAGTGGCTTTGTCGATTTTCCAGAATAGTTGCCACAGCATACACTACTTGCTGCTGGTTGTCATTGGAGGTATCAACACCTTGTGTGGGCATTGTGTGTTGGCTGGCATCTATTAAGCCATCAGCTGTAAATGATAGCTCTATTGCCTTTTCTGGTCAGCAAATAATAAAAAGTTCATTCACCAGTGTCCACAGACCACAAGTAAAGGATACACTTTGCTCCTCCTATTCTACGGGACATTAAGAAAGAGGCATCACCTACATTGGCTGAGATATTTACCCTATCGGCGGACCTGGATAATCCTGCCCATTCAATGAAAGCCAGTATGGCTGCATTACAGTACCAGGATGTGTTTGTAGCCATAATTCTATAGAAGCAGAGTAAAGAAAAGTGAAACTATAGAAACTCGTGATAAATTTTTGTAATATACAGGCCTTTTATCACAAAAGTATGTCTTCAAAATAGTTCCTGTGACCCAAGGGTGTCCATATTTCTTTGTCTTCCAATGCCATTAGGTAGAAGGGATATCCTCGTCTTGGAACTTCTGAATGCCTAATCTGAACACATCTTTATGATCTGAGTGTATGAATAATTTGCTTCGAAAAAATCTACTACATGTTCTGACATTGTTTCGTATTATGTAAGAAGTTTGATGCCTCCGAAAAGTGGTCGCTTTTGAGAAAAGTGTGGTTCTCATACATGCCATTCCATCACGACTTTATATCGCTGTGGCTGACATGCGCCTTGTTTATTTGCATGATCAAAATTGTTTTAACATAATGTACACAACCTTCCGTATTCTATTATAATATCTTGGTTACAAAATTCTAATAATTTAACATTTCATAAAATTCGTTTTTCTGGTGAGTTTATCCTTCTTACCAAAAATAAAATTCTCAAAACGAATGTTAGCTTTCAAAATGGCTATGAAAATAATTCATTGAATAAAATAAAGTTTTTCTGTCCAAACTTCTGTTAGTTGGTGGGCGATTGGTAAGTTATGGACTTGCAATGCTAAAATGTGGGTTTGGTTTATCGCAGTGGACAGAGCACAGATAACTCATGTGAATTTGTTTGTCTCTGGATTCCTGCCTCACGTTTGGAGCTAGCAAGCGGACTCGTGGTAGTCCGTTGGTGTTCATAATTATATAATGTAGCCTTCCTACCAATAGATTAAGTACTTAAACTTACCCATAATAACTTCAAGAAATATTTTTCGCTGTCACTGAACCCAAATCTGGTATCACTTATGGTCATAATGACGCACCCGCTTCGAGATCCTAGAAGCACAATGTTTTAAATTGTTTTCATACACCTACTCATAAACTATTGGGAATAAACTTCACACGGGTAGGTGTCCCAACAGGGCTTTAGTTTGGGTGTTTCTCCAGGTGTTTTACCTATAAAAGTAATTAGGTATAATAGAGGTACATTGGGGTCTTTGGGAATCATGGGGGAGTCTATGAGCCCTAGAGTGAAGTGCAGGTATTTTATGTTAACATTTTTAAATTAAGTACCAAACCGTTAAAAGCTGCAATTATTAGATAACACACAGAATAATTGTGAATCAGGATCTGGCACTTGATTTGTTACTATGATTATTCCAAATATACGAATAATTATTATTTAATTCTACTATTAACTTTTAGAGTTTGGTGTTAATACAAAGTGATGCTAAAAAAATCAAGTCAGGAACAACGTTTAAAAGCGCAATAACAAGTTTGTTGACAACGATCAACATTATAAGACCCTAAATATCTTCTAGCTAATCAAAATGCATGCATTTTATTTTGTAATGCACGTCACAGTTTGAAATGTCGGTCAGATATTTAAGCTGATCGTATTTGATTCAATTAACATATTAGATCGTGTATTTGGAGCGTGAATGAAAGGCATCAGACTGTACAGCTTTAAAGTAAGTAGTAATTAATCTTTTATTCAAGAAAAGTAAGAAACTATTAAGCGTAGTTTGATTATCTTTTAATACTATTGTGTAAATTTTAAGGACTCGTTTTTAAAAACGAAGAAATATTTTTGTTTTAGAGTTGTTGAGTCTGTTACCATGCGATAGCATTCGTCATAATTTAGATATTCAATTTTTTTATTTAAAAATATTGTGTACGCAGAGTAAGTTGTACGGACATAAATGACAGCCACTAAACGTTAAAAACATGAAAACAATATACACAGATACACAATAAGTCTTTTTTGTTGTATTCTAAATGAAATTTTACCTGTTCTAATGTTGGGCCTTTGATACTTAAGAATACAATGAAACCTGCATGACTATAGTTAGTCAAATACTGTCATTATTGTTTCTAGTAGAGAGTATATTTTGTTAATGTTACGAATCTATCCTCGGTTCGTATAAACATTAAATAACTATATCAAGTCTCACTAATCAGATAATTTTCATCTCTCTGCAAAAACACAATTATTTTCTGCAATGCCACCTTCCGGTGGCTCAAATGTCAGCCTGAAAAAATTGAGTTTTAATACCTGTCATGAGAAAGGCACTAATAGCCTTTTCTGCAGTTTTGAGTTCTAGAGCAAAAAAAACTGTCGCAATGCAAATGTGAAACTGACTCAATTTCTACCAATATTTACACCAGAAACGTTTCAAATTGAAATACATAAAATAAACAATTATTTTGTATTAATATATAACGGCTTGTATAAATTACATTATTATTCATATTTAACTTAGTAAAACTATTTTTAGGTATAACGTGGCAAACATAATGTGCTAGTCTTGAATCCATCCACTTAAAATCTTTTTTAGGTTTACTCGAACAATACTGGGCTGGTTTTGAATTCATTCTAAAAGAAAAACCTTCCGCTGTTTCAAAACGTTATGTTGATAATATTTACATAGTAGTGAGTTTTTTCTGTGAATCTTTAGCTTATATGAATATTAACATACTTACGAAGGTCATATTTGACCCGACTCGAAGTTAATTTTGTCAAAACAGTTTTTATATATATCTGAAGACAATTTTCACTTTACTTTTCTGTTTTATCCAAAACCATGTGTTCAATCCTTTCATGACCGAATGTTTCCTTGGCGAAGTCCACAAATGCTGGCTGAATATCAACAGCAATAATCTTGGTGACGTTTGGACAGTGAGATAAAAGTATGTTTTTTGTGATGTTACCTGCGCCACATCCAAAGTCTAAAACATATCCCAATTAGAGTCGGTCATTTTCGCCAAAGCCATATATTTAGATATATAAATGATTTTTTAAGTTACGTTAAAGCGGTGGTTTGATGAAAACAACCAGTTTTTTTATTTCAACCATTTCAACTGATATATATTTTTAAAATAATTTACATTTATTTTTATCTACCAACTTTCATTTTTACATCTCTAATATTAAATCTCGGTGCAAAGAAATGAAAGCCTTTATAAAAAAACAAGTTATTCTCACCAAAGTAAGATGTAAGTTCTATTTTCACATAATCCACTGCTAATACAGATCTGAAAGAAATATTGAAAAGTAACTTTAAAGTATAAAATTGTAATTTTGTCAGAGTTTTGAATTTTACTTATTATAACAAGCTTGAGGCATTAGTTT
>NW_013680367.1:0-3187 GCF_000517525.1 Limulus polyphemus
AACACGTCTAATTGTTGACGTCCCTCCTAATTATCCCTGTAGTTTGATCTTTAAGACCTGATGGAAATTCACGCAACACGTCTAATTGTTGACGTCCCTCCTAATTATCCCTGTAGTTTGATCGTTAAGACCTGATGGAAATTCACGCAACACGTCTAATTGTTGACGTCCCTCCTAATTATCCCTGTAGTTTGATCGTTAAGACCTGATGGAAATTCACGCAACACGTCTAATATAGCTAAATGACGTTCATCCTACAAATTCTCTGAGCAGCTAGTCCTGTGAGGAAATGTCTTGTAAGTAGTTGACCAACTAACTAAGTCTTATTAATTACTTCGATGTACTGAAAGTGAAGCAATAATAAATATCTTATTTACTACCAAATTCTTGTTAAATAGCCTAATTTGGTCAGTGTTTTCAACGTTTAATTAAACAAACTTTAAACACTTAGCATTAATACGTACACAAGAGACATCTGAGCTAAAAATACAAATTAATATTTGATCGGTGACGAAACTCACTAGATCAAGCGTTGATGATTAACATAAGGTACTTTCAAAACGAACGCAGCCACTCGGTGGGCGTCATCCAGAAATTACACTTGGGTTTCCCCTTTAATCGCTCTATGCACACTTCCTCCCGAGATACATCTCGCGCTCATGAATTTTTCATCGCGGCCGCTGTTTGCCAGCAGAGCGGAAGGAACGCGCGTTCGGCCGACTTTAGCATTCATATGCGCACTAATGAAGCTTGAAACGACGAGAGACGATGGGTAAGAGCTAATAAAGGCATAGTTAATAATTCATGACAGGACTAGAGCAGGAATCATCTCCTGTGGCTTTCTGTACTTCCTGAGTCCCGCACCAACTACACTCAACCTTTAATCAACCGTTCATCACGGTTAATTCTCTGTTACAGTATGATGGCGGCTTCTGCAAAGTCTGTATAACGCACTTCAAATTGAAGGAAAATTTAAAACACGCTTATTGCTTTATTCGCTTATAAGAAAAGGGTAGATTATTAAGTAAACACGTCTCTCAGGGATAAAGATGTCTGCAGTTTATTGGAAAGTTAAAACATTTTAACGCAGAGATCACGTTTCTTTCAAAAATGACAAAATCTTCCGAAGAACTATAAATTACTCGCGTCTAAAAACACAGACACTCTCACAAAAAATAAATAAATGGTTTTTGTTTTTCTTTAGCCAATTGATACTCAAAAAAAACCTTTCAATTTTATCACTAGACACTGTAAAAAAAACAAAACTTATTACGAACAAAGATATCGGCCATTACTGAAGTTATTACTTCGATGTGATACCACAACGGGTTTCGAAAACCTTAGATTGTTTGTTTGTTTGTTTGTTTTTTATTATGCACAAAGCTACACAAGGGCTATCTGTGCTCTGCCCACCACGGGTATCGAAACCCGGTTTCTAGCGTTGTAAGTCCGCAGACATACCGCTGTGCCACTGGGGGGCCGAAAACCTTAGATATTAGTTCAGTATCGAAAAACCAACACAGGTTCGGAAACCTAGTTGTTAATTTAGCAAACAATAAGATTTGAAATAGAATAACGACAAAGGTTTAGGAAAACTTATAAGTTTGTTTGTAATATCAAAGGTTTAGTAAAGCTTATAAGTTTGTTTGTAATATCAAAGGTTTAGTAAAGCTTATAAGTTTGTTTGTAATATCAAAGGTTTAGTAAAGCTTATAAGTTTGTTTGTAATATCAAAGGTTTAGTAAAGCTTACAAGTTTGTTTGTAATATCAAAGGTTTAGTAAAGCTTATAAGTTTGTTTGTAATATCAAATGGTTTAGGAAAACTTATAAGTTTGTTTGTAATATCAAAGGTTTAGGAAAACTTATAAGTTTGTTTGTAATATCAAATGTTTAGTAAAGCTTATAAGTTGGTTTGTAATATCAAAGGTTTAGTAAAACTTATAAGTTTGTTTGTAATATCAAAGGTTTAGTAAAGCTTATAAGTTTGTTTGTAATATCAAAGGTTTAGTAAAGCTTATAAGTTTGTTTGTAATATCAAAGGTTTAGTAAAACTTACAAGTTTGTTTGTAATATTAAAGGTTTAGTAAAGCTTACAAGTTTGTCTGTAATATCAAAGGTTTAGTAAAGCTTATAAGTTTGTTTGTAATATCAAAGGTTTAGTAAAACTTACAAGTTTGTAATATAAAAGATTTAGGAAAACTTACAAGCTTGTAATATAAAAGGTTTAGGGAAACTTATAAGTTTGTTTGTAATATCAAAGGTTTAGGAAAACTTACATGTTGTGACTATACTGAACTCACATACACTTCTTGCATGTTAGTTTAGTATGGTCACAACAGACGTATCACAGGCGTGAGATATCAGTTTGATATGATATTATCTCTTGTATAACTTCGATGTATACCAACTCTACAAATATTTCGCCAGCAGCTTGAAAATAATAGAACTCTCAAGGAACGCACCCACTTTCAACGTGAAGATAAGTACTAGCAGCGACAACAAGAAGGCCGAACCATAGAATCATACTCGTCATCACCAGCCAATAATCTCTACACGGCACATTTGGAAGAGAAAAATGGTGATTCAAATCCCAGGATTTAGCTAAGATGTGTTGAAATAACGGATAACATACGGCTATACAGTTCACAATTAAAGTAGAACACGAATTTTTCGTTTCTAAACTTCCTGGTTACCGAGACACATAACTCGTATAACACACGAAGCCCACATTTAGTGGTATATTAAAACAACCACCTTAACAGTGTTCAAACGGAAGCAACATACTGCCTAATATTCAGAGTGAACGGTCCCTTGGTGACACAGCGGTAAGTCCGAAGGCTTATAATGATAAAAAACCAGGTTTCGATACCCGTGATAGGCACAGCACAGTAAGCCCATTATGTGGCTTTGGGCTCAACTTGAACTAAACTATCTAATCAGAGTAAACAAGATTTGTAACACTTGTTAAAGAAAATGAAATAGATAAATTAGCATGAAGAAAATCACATTCCCTCCCTATTATCTCTCTCTGACAGCCATGATCCCCAGAGAGAGAGATAACAGGGGATCATGGCTGTCAGAGAAAGATAATAGGGGATCATGGCTGTCAGAGAGAGATAATAGGACAGCCATGATCCCCTATTATCTCTCTCTGACAGCCATGATCCCCTATTATCTCTCTCTGAC
>NW_013680367.1:3925-6083 GCF_000517525.1 Limulus polyphemus
AGCAGTCCATTAAAGCAGAAATGGTCAGCGAGATCCCCCGACAAAATGCCTTCATCCACTTTTACTGGACACAGAACCAGAAGCAGTCCATTAAAGCAGAAATGGTCAGCGAGATCCCCCGACAAAATGCCTTCATCCACTTTTACTGGACACAGAACCAGAAGCAGTCCATTAAAGCAGAAATGGTCAGCGAGATCTCCTGATAAAATGTCTTTACCTCAAAGATATTTTTATCATAACTTGGAGAATCTAAAAACGGCGATTAGATACAAGATTTTAAGGATCATTCTCCAGAAGAGATGGTGGTTATAATGGTTTTGATTAGAAACAATCTTCATATACTGATTAAGAATGACCGAGAACAACTGAGACAGCTTGTGAAACTTTCCTTGATGTACCTCTGACGAAATTTAGGTTCTCTAGAACAATTACAGAGAAAATTTTAATGTATTTCCTCATAAACAGAAGGGGCAAACCGCGTCTGTTGATCATTAGGTAAACAGAAGGGACGAACAACGTAAGAAAGAGTAAAAAGGGGCACCGATAAGTATCTGTTTCTGTAGGTAATCAACCCTCGTGGAAGGAAACTCAGAGATTCCAAGTCTTGCTGTCACAAGAAAGTTGGAATATTGTATGAATCTCTTCGTTTCTAATACATTGTTGTAATAATAATAATAATTAAAACTCAGAGATTCTAATGTGTCGTGATAAACAGTGTAGTTGTTGTGTGACAAAAAACTGGTTTTCCAATGTTTTATTACAACAATACTGTTGTATCACTCTTGTTTTTGTATTATAACATTTATGTCGTAGGTAGGGAACAACGTTTCTGATGGGCTGTTATAAAAGTATATCTTAGAACAATACCTTGATTTTAAAAATACATTTAGTTTTTCTGACTTTACTTTTATGGCAACCAGTGATGTTTGATTTTCATATCTGGAGTTACCTATTTCGCAAATTACATGTGAAAACTATACATCGACATACATATATAAAAGATAACATTCATACTTAATAATAGCTTATGAAAAACAAACTTTTGAAATCTAGAGCTCAGATGTATAAAGCATTCCATTACTGAGCTCCAGTCGGAGTCTTTAATGTAAACTACTGATACACTTAACTCGGGAGTTTTAAAAGAAGAACGACCATTGTGTACACGTGTGGTCATCCCATTGACCAGCGGTCATGCCCGTTGCTGACAGCGAGAAACTGTCCCTAGTCAACCACAAATGGTCATAATAGATGTGTTACTACGAGTGTAATGCAGCCTGGGACAAAGACAAATGCTCGGGTCGATTGTCAGGAGAAAGGCTTCAAAGGCTTGCTCTTGTAATGCGACCTAATGGGCTGCAGACCGTGCTGCTTCCGGACAGAGTCTCGTCACGGCTCGGTTCTGGTGAGCGTTCTCTTGCCACGCGTTTCATAGTCGGTAATAAATTGAAAGTTACGTTTCCTCTTCTGCTATATATATACAGAGCTTCCATTCGATTCCCAGCTAACTCCGGAAACAGCATCTTTACCATCTACATTGTCTCTGTCGGGGGGCAGCTTTTGAAGTCCCAGAAAACGGAGAGAAAAATTAACATACCGTTTCCTTGACAATCCTGCTCTACTCAACGTTTTGAAGTAATGATGCATAGCCAGGATTTCTTCAGCAGCTCTTTAAAGTACGTGAATTTGAAATGGTGTGGCTCAAAGAAAAGGGGCAATTCGCCTAAACTTAACTATTTCACTTGATGTATAAAGAATATTGGTCTTTCTTAGAAACACGGCGAGTTTTCAACTGTACTGGAACGATACCTTTCGGAAAAAAAACAAAAAACGTTTTGACCAAATGTATTATATACCTGTACATAAAGTACTGTTACACATCCTCTACTTATTACCATGGTAAATGTATTATATACCTGTACATAAAGTACTGCTACACATCCTATACTTATTACCATGGTAAATGTATTATATACCTGTACATAAAGTACTGTTACACATCCTATACTTATTACCATGGTAAATGTATTATATACCTGTACATAAAGTACTGTTACACATCCTATACTTATTACCATGGTAAATGTATTATATACCTGTACATAAAGTACTGTTACACATCCTCTACTTACTACCATGGTAAATGTATTATATACCTGTA
>NW_013680368.1:0-2457 GCF_000517525.1 Limulus polyphemus
ATATGAGATATAAAGTGGTATTGCTATATGAGATATAAAGTGGTATAGCTATATAAGATATAAAGTGGTATAGCTATATAAGATATAAAGTGGTATAGCTATATGAGATATAAAGTGGTATAGTTATATAAGATATAAAGTGGTATAGCTATATGAGATATAAAGTGGTATTGCTATATGAGATATAAAGTGGTATAGTTATATAAGATATAAAGTGGTATAGCTATATAAGATATAAAGTGGTATAGCTATATGAGATATAAAGTGGTATAGTTATATAAGATATAAAGTGGTATAGCTATATAAGATATAAAGTGGTATAGCTATATAAGATATAAAGTGGTATAGTTATATAAGATATAAAGTGGTATAGCTATATGAGATATAAAGTGGTATAGCTATATGAGATATAAAGTGGTATTGCTATATGAGATATAAAGTGGTATTGCTATATAAGATATAAAGTGGTATAGCTATATAAGATATAAAGTGGTATTGCTATATGAGATATAAAGTGGTATAGCTATATGAGACATGAAGTGGGATAGTTATATAAGATATAAAGTGGTATAGCTGTATAAGATATAAAGTGGTATAGCTATATGAGACATGAAGTGGGATAGTTATATAAGATATAAAGTGGATAGTTGTATGAGATATAAAGTGGTATAGCTATATGAGATATAAAGTGGTATAGCTATATGAGATATAAATCCCGAGATGGTGATAAAAATATACAATGAATTGACGTAACTTGACGAATAGGCTTGTTTCCACAAAAGAGAAAATTACACAAAATTTATTTTTTACTTGTTTGTTATGTACGTTAAGTATGTTATAAGTTTTGATTTTTTATGCTTATTTTCATCTTTATTCTTTACTTGTTTGTTATGTACGTTAAGTATGTTATAAGTTTTGATTTTTTATGCTTATTTTCATCTTTATTCTTTACTTGTTTGTTATGTACGTTAAGTATGTTATAAGTTTTGATTTTTTATGCTTATTTTCATCTTTATTCTTTACTTGTTTGTTATGTACGTTATGTTATAAGTTTTGATTTTTTATGCTTATTTTCATCTTTGTTCTTTACTTGTTTGTTATGTACGTTATGTTATAAGTTTTGATTTTTTATGCTTATTTTCATCTTTGTTCTTTACTTGTTTGTTATGTACGTTAAGTATGTTATAAGTTTTGATTTTTATGCTTATTTTCATCTTTATTCTTTACTTGTTTGTTATGTACATTAAATATGTTATAAGTTTTGATTTTTTATGCTTATTTACATTTTTATATTCCATTTGGGTCAACTTCTGTCTTAGTTTATTTATTTCTTTCTGAAATATCTCGCAAAGCTAAACCAGGGCTATCTTTTAGCTCACTAATGGCTCCAAAACGCGGAGTGGTAGGTCGGCACGCTAACCACTTGGCCACGCCCAGCTCTTCTGTCTTGACGCCAATCTCGTTTTATATCTTATTACCCGGATGTTTGCTTTGTACTTTTATCACCACTTATAAAGATGGTAGTATATCATACTTAAATGACTGAAGGTATTTCGATATGTATCCTTTTCTGTCCATCTATGTGTCACTGTATTTATATGCTTAATTATCTGATGGTTTGTCTACGTGTCTTTTTCTATGTCCATCTACTGTGTTTATAGATAACCATAACTGTCTAATGGTTTGTCTACGTTTCTTTTTCTCTGTCCATCTACTTCTCGTTATGGTTATCTATAAACCTAACTGTCTGATGGTTTGTCTGTACGGTTTGTTTTTGTCTAGTGTCCGGTTGAAGTTCTACTACCTACGTTTCTGTTTATCTGTCTGTGTGTGTATGTGTCAGCAATAGGAGTGGCATTAGGAAAGTCATTTATGGGACGTTGTTCTGACGATCAGTATCACAAATAAACTTAATGTTGCAGATAAACCAGAGCGACGAAACCGAAACACTTACTTCGTATTCACAGCCGAATTCTTATTTTTATCGTTGTTGATTTAGAAACCTAATTTCCTCCTGTCTTTATTCTCGTTGTAAATACTGTCTTGTGAAAAACAAGTTGTTGTTCAGATTATAACAGCTTAATACTGGGGATGTTCAAGTATTATATAAGGAGCTCAGAATATAAAACCTTAATACTGGGGAGTGTTCAAGTATTATATAAGGAGTTCAGAATATAACACTTTAATACTGGGGGTGTTCAAGTATTATATAAGGAGTTCAGAATATAACACCTTAGTACTGGGGGTGTTCAAGTATTATATAAGGAGTTCAGAATATAACACCTTAATACTGGGGATGTTCAAGTATTATATAAGGAGTTCAGAATATAACAGCTTAATACTGGGGGTGTTCAAGTATTATATAAGGAGTTCAGAATATAACACCTTAATACTGGGGATGTTCAAGTATTATATAAGGAGTTCAGAATATAACAGCTTAATACTGGGGGTGTTCAA
>NW_013680368.1:3139-5171 GCF_000517525.1 Limulus polyphemus
ACTCTCTTGTGAACACCGACACTTTGATCATTTGGAAACTCCGTTACTCTCTTGTGAACACCGACACTTTGATCATTTGGAAACTCAGTTACTCTCTTGTGAACAGTGTGACTTTGGCCATTTGGAAACACAAGTAACCTCATGCAAACAACGAGACATTAAACATTTGGAAACGTAAATGACATCGTAGTTTTTGCTATTATATTAACAGTAACAAGAAACGCCTATTTTACATAAACCTATTGTCGAGATAGCTACTTTACATATTACACATTATAAAAGTTATACGAAAAACTCGACAAACATTGTGCGCACGTCCTTGTACACGATAAATTGGTACGCGGCTAGATCAAAAGTATAAGCCTGGAAACCATGGCAACAACTAACTGTTTCCCGATTTTCTGTTTTGTAAGAGTTGAGTTACTGACGAACTTACGAGTCTGCAAGTATAGGCCTCGGGGGGATGTTGGATTTTTCTCGCTTGCTTGGATATAAATCTGAAGTATATTAACGTCATTGTTGTTGTTAATATTAACTACAACAAGGAACAGTAAACATGCAAACATTTGTTTTGCACAACATCATCAATAGTAGAGCCAGTATCCGAGGGATGGTATGATTTGTAACAAGACTTCCCAGAGCTTTTCATTGGCTGTCATGTGCCCACCCTTCTCTCAATCAGTTTCTTCCCCTTCCCTCCCAAACAATAGAACAGTAAGCTGGCACACAGGGTACAACATTCACCCGATTTTTTTAGTGTACTCATCAGCTAATTACGAAATAGTATTATGCCACGTGACCATTATTATTATCACTTGATAATGTAACAAAATGGCGGCTTAAGGGATAAGAACAACCAACTACAATATTTGTGTATTTTATTGTTGTTGTTGCAATATGTACATAATTATGTAACCTTCATTCGCAGGTACCTCCCAAGGGCCTATCTTTCTTTGGCACCTCGGAAATTGTATTTTGCGCCTCATCAGCCAATTACGAAATAGTATTATGTCACGTGACCATTATTATTATCACTTGATAATGTAACAAAATGGCGGCTTAAGGGATAAGAACAACCAACTACAATATTTGTGTATTTTGTTGTTGTTGTTGTTGTTGCAATATGTACATAATTTTGTAACCTACATTCGCAGGTACCTCCCAAGGGCCTATCTTTCTTTGGCACCTCGGAAATTGTATTTTGCGCACAAGTAATGAAATTTGGAAAGCATGTAGCGACACCATCGTTAGCGAAAGAAGGAGCTGTGAGGCCTAAAACACTTATAATCGTCGTTATCACCCGAATTGTCCATTTTCATTGGTCACGACTTCTGGAGTAGATTTTATCACCAGTACCAGGTCATACATGAATCACTAAATATTGTTTGTATACCAATCACTGTCAGAAGTATCAACGAACCAGTGAACATAGTCACTATCTATAAGCTTTTTTTTTTTTTCCACTGGCGCCATCTGATAGGTATCTCACGCATTATGATAATATGACTGATTGCATCAATTTAATGTGAAACACACACACAAAAAAAAAAGGACGATTTGGTAAACGAATCGTACTTCTCAACTCATAGCTGTTAGTCTCATTATAAAATGTCATTTTATGCAAGCACTTAGTCAACATAATATGGTGTATTTCTGTTATTTTTATATTGATCGTACAACAAGGAGCTTTTTCGTTGTGTGGAATAGCATCCTCCTTTGTTACACATGTGTGAAAAATAAAGTGATACAGTAGTTTTACTGGTGGCACCATCTAGTGGCAATATAGTTATTTCTATGTAAATTAATTATTAATTAAGTCTGTTGTGTATACGACACTTGTGTTCGATACTTTTGATGATATTATACATTTATTTTTATCTGTTCTATTTTAGACGCGTTTATATAAATGAAAAATGTTTTTTTTTTTGCTTATTTCAGATATTAATCCATTTTGTAAACTTAAAAAAAGTGAAACGTGTTATTGGTTTTATCCCAGAACTACGAAACTGAATTCTGGACGACATGGCTGTAT
>NW_013680368.1:5966-6822 GCF_000517525.1 Limulus polyphemus
TATGCGGATTCGAACCCTCGACCCTCAGATAGTGAGTCGAGCGCCTTATCCACCTGGCCATGCCGGGCACAGTTTAGATACAGATAGCCCATTGTGTAGCTTTGTACTTAATAGCAAAACAAAACAATTTTATTGATGGGAGAAAAGTCATTGTCACCAAGAATATATTTTTGTGACAACAAAAGCAGTAATATTACATAGATGAAGAAAAGTACATGTGTGGCCTAGAGGCTAGCTTGCTCTGAGTGTGAAACCAATAGTTCATGGTTCGCGACCCGTTATCGTACAAACTCGCCGCTCCGCACATTGTGGCCTTGGGTGTGTTATAAAAGTGACGATCAAGTCCTACTATTCTACCAGAGTAGCCCAAGAGTTTGCGGTGGGCGCTGTTGACTAGTTGTCTTTCCTATAGTGTGTAATCTTATGATTAAGGACGTGCTGCCCACATGATCTTGACGGAGCCTTAGGTGTAGGAGACGCCTCGGGGAGGATATCTTTGTGCTCAGTCATTTCCAAAGAGAGCTTGAGGATATCTTGTTTTCAGTCCTGGAATTTTCTACACCCTCCAGTAATGGAGAGCCAAATGTGACACGCATCCGAATACTCAAGGAAGTTCTTATCTCACGTGATGCGAGACAGATATTTCACGGAGACTTTCCTGTTGCTATAGTAACAAAATCCTTTAATTTAAATAAAAGTACAAAGTTCATTGTGACATGTATTAGAAGATGTTACATTGAGTGAGATTAGACGACATGTATTAGAATATGTTACATTGAGTGAGATTAAGACATGTATTAGAATATGTTACATTGAGTGAGATTAGACGACATGTATTAGAATATGTTACATTGAG
>NW_013680369.1:0-3824 GCF_000517525.1 Limulus polyphemus
CAGTCGTTCTTAATGTCTCAAGCGTCTATATGCAAAGAAAAGCCGAAAACTATGTTTTTTATCATTAAATGAATATATAGCCTAAAGATGCTCTGGGGGCTTTACGGCATAACCAGATTTCATTCGCCAGGGCCCCTGGGCAGTTGCCCCCTTGCCCCCCCCTGTCAGCGGGCCTGATTCAACATAATCAGGTGATAGTGTTGTTGATAACAACGATGTATATTGTTGAGCATTACCAAAAAAGTGTTCTCAACAGGAACAAAGGCAATGAGCCTTTTACAGCTAGTGACAAGTCAAATATATATACAAATGGTCGTTACACTATTGATTATCATAGTTGAATCCAGAGCTTTAAATAATTGTCTCTTTTTTTCGTTAAAGTCCACACAATCTGGTTCAATTACTTTAGAATACAACTGGTAAAACGAGTTATTCTTCTCTGCTCTGTTATTACAATACAGTCTGTGATTATTTCACTTTAAAAATCGCCACTATATGCTCTTTAACGCTAAACTCACAATAACGCAGTTTAGATCTAAATAATAATCATCCGACGCGTATTTATACCCCAACAGAAGTCTAGACCATTCCACGCAATACTAGATATTCTGATGTAATAATACTAAATTGAAACAACGATAAAAATTCAGAAGGTTCTAGTAACATGATGCAACAATATATTAATTGCTAACTGATAACAACTGATCGTACACGCTACATAAGGCATGATTGGTAAACAATTACTAAACAAACTAGCCATAAAATCTCGCTTCTAAAAATAGATAAATATGACACCCGCACTATATATATATAAGCTATCCAAATCATAGCGCTAATATACTATTGTTGTACAGAGTTGTTTAAATTAGTAATATAATATGACAATTAATAACTACTTTGCATGTAGCTAGTACAGTACTTTACTATAATACAACATACGTATTTATGATAATTGAAGTCTTGCTCTATATGCAGTGTTACAACAGAATGGTGAATTATTATATATGTTATTATATGTTAAAGATTATTTTTATTTTTCATGTTTAAATCATTAAACAGTTGGTCCACTGTATAATATCGCATAATTCAACGAAATGTCATAACATATCCACATATCTAAATTAATTTAGGTAACTATGTGGTGAAGTAAAACAGACTGAAAACCACCTAGCTGGAATGATGATTTGTTGGCTTTTCATTGGATGTTTGTGGATTTTATGTGAATAGCCATGCAATTGTTTAAGCTATACCTCATGAAAATTGCTTTCAGATTTAATCTCATAGCACCTATTTAAAAAAATAATAATTCTGGGGTGCATATCCCCAGACCCCCTTAGAATTAGAATGTTTTTCATGCTGATTGTACAATATGTATTGGCTTTTCATCTCACAAATTAGACCCCCCCTCCTTTCAAACAATGTGCTTATATGCCTGATATTTTAACTTTCTCTGCGATAGCGTTGCTCTACCATTCATTGTGTTGAAGTTGAATCTATTTATTATCGTGAATAATATACTTAAAATCAGCTTCTTTTTTTTCTCACGTTACTCAAGTTCCGTGAAACTGTGTAGTTATCACGTGCGTTAGATGTCTGTTGTAAATGTGTTGATGGTATTTTATTGATGGTAGCGTATTTTGGGCTGCGTATAAACACTTTAGACCTACACATACCTTACATTATACAGCAAGCCTTGAACTAAAACCAATTTAAAGTTCAGCTTCTCCTTGCGGGTATTCCGGAAACAGTTTGATATGAAGGTTTTCGTCAGTGGCATCATCTCTTTTAATCTAGAGGAAGCTTAGTCTTAATAAACAAGAGGTCAATTTAGTTTTGAAAGGATACATTTTTTGTAAGAGCCAACAGACGGTAAAGACACAGCCGAAGCAGGCGATAGTTGGGCCTCGTCAAGAGCCATGTTCGCCAGATATACTGATGTCATCGACTCACTGCTAATATGCTCTAGTAGGCTGCACAAAAACAAGCTTTCTTTCTTTTAACTTTGGTTATGCAAAATGCTGTGCTTTGTTTAAGATCGATACAAAGTTTCAGAGCCGAATAGACAGAAAAAACACGTTTATCACGACAAATAACAAACTGGTGGAAGCTCGTAACGTGATATGTATTACATATATTACAACCAAAGTACCCGTTCCCAATGACGGAAAATGTTTAAGTTAATCTATCAATTTAAATTATTTCATGAACTTTAAAAAGTTTAATTCTGTTCCACTCTTGGTTTCACTCTGAGTTACTTATACCGCCAACCGCGGAAAGCAATTGTTGAGCATTTCAATCATGCTAAGAGCCACTCAATAATAACATATCGTAAATCTACATTTTTATTCTTTAAGTTAGTGTGATTAATTCCTAACAATTTAGTGTAGAATATCCTGCTTACAAAATAAAATTTGCCATCAACATTATTCATGCCTTGTTCTCCCGTCATTTCAAAAGTGAATGCTGAGCTTTGTCTGCGTGCGCAGCTTTTCAAACGCAGTGCATGAAGCGTCCGGCGTAAATGGGAGACAGACGAACGCTCGGACAGAAAACACGGTTCGCAATATATATATATAAGACATGTAGACTCAAAAAGAGAGGGATTTATACATATATATATATATATATTAAGACAATGTTTAATAAAAAAACTTTCTTGTGTTTTCGTGTATAACATGAAGAATATTTTAACTCTCCATGGTTATTCTACAATAAACAACTTTATTAATATATAATATGTTTACTACAATAACGTTGTAACACAATTACAGCATTGTGTTCTTACGGTGTGTGATAATATATACTAATATATAATATATATACTAGCTTGAATACCCGTTCCCTGGACGGAAGTTATATAAATTCATAATTAGTGGAAGTGTTATCTTAGAACATGAAAAGTTGCTTCCCTTACATGTAATTGTAAAAAACGCTAAAACACCCATAAAAACTACAAAACGCAAAATATGTATGTACCCCCCGCATAAACCTAATGAACCTCCATACCAATTTGGTGAAGATCAATCCACACCCTGCGAAGTAGTTATATGGGCATACAACAGACAGTACTATTATATGTATTTATATAAACTATTTAGCTATTTCGCGAAGCTTAGCTTGTGTATTTTCCTTATATAATCTAACGATATTCTGTGTCTGATTATTTTTTTGTTTTTTTTCATAATTTGTAGTGCCTACTGGAAGGATTTGAACATTTTGATAATAAAATTAGAAAAATAACTACCCTTGCTTTCTAGATAATAATGAAAAACTCGATTTCAGCCAATGTTTCGCTATTACGTTTTTATTAGGGCTGGTACTACAAGAAAATTGTTATGTTCACCAAGTCCACAACGTGTTCTATTATGTTTACTAAGCTCACAATGCATCTCTTTAACAATATTCACAATGTGTTAATTTATGTTTAAATTTTTGTACGACTAACCCTGATCGCAATGGCGAAACGTTGGCTGAAATAAAAAGTTTTTTCATTATTATCTGGAGACTAAAGGTATTCTTTTTATAACTTTATTTCCAAAATGTCGGATTACTTTGTATAATGGAACACTAAGTATCTTTATAGCATTTAGCTATGTCCGGTATCTGTTTTGTTTCACAGAACGCTTACTAACTTCATAACATCTAGCTATACATATATATACGTATAGGATCGGTTCGAGTAGTTTAGTCAACGTTCCCCTTTATCACGGTCTGTTTGAAGTTAAGCACAAAGCTACACAATGGGCTATCTGTTATCTGCCTACCACGGGTATCGAAACCCGGTTTCTAGCGTTGTAAGTCCGCAGACATATCCCTGTGCCACT
>NW_013680369.1:4347-5867 GCF_000517525.1 Limulus polyphemus
TGTTATCTGCCTACCACGGGTATCGAAACCCGGTTTCTAGCGTTGTAAGTCCGCAGACATATCCCTGTGCCACTGGGGGGGGGGGAGTCTTTATCACAAAGGACATTCTAGTTCAGCACATTTTTAATATGTTGATATACTTCGGATGACTGCATACATAGACGGATAAAAGTCACTGTTTATCTGTCCGAACTGGTAAAAGATCTCCATAGCAGTAACTTGCAAAACATTCTTTATTCGATACTCGCATTTCTGTAACCGAAGTAAGAGGAGCAAAAATTGAGCACAAATTCACCACGTTCGCGAAACTCAAAAATGCGCTGTTTCACTCGTTTCCTTTCGTGATTTAGTCCACATCTACCAAAATGTAACGTGTTTTCCTTATGAATGTTTATCGTTTCTCTTGTAGAAATCAATAAATTGATTATGTATGGATATATCGCAACAGAAGTATCCGCAGAAGTTGACAAAACGGTGGATATACTCCATCTATTAGGTTTTAACTACATTCGTAAAATTCACACGTGAAATGACGTTAAGATTTTAAACAAATAGAACCAAAAAGTTAAAAAAACTAAACAAATAATGGAAAAAATTGGGTGCTTAAGCCCACAATTTCCCATATCTAAAATTAACGTTCACTATCTGCAGTCATGTAAGGGAGTATTCTAAACAACTGTTTCGTTGCGATTTTTGAAAGTTGCCTATTAGTGCTCCCTAACAAAGGCTCTCAGGACTAGCTGTACTGATTGAGAAATTCCTGACATGGCCATGCCAATTTTCGTATGAATCCTTGATCGAGTCCTGATGGACCCAAAATTCCTTTGACCACTCAATTAATTCATATTTGAAATCATCCAAAATTTGACGTTAAATTGTAATTTTGAACGCTCGGGCTCTTTACATCCGAATGCCATTTTTCAAGAAAACATGGTTACAAATGTAATTTAATATACAGATATTTTTATACGCTCAATTTAAAGAACGTGTGAGTCACGAGATAGACCTAACTTATTTCTGGCGTATTATCATAGTAAGCCACATTTGATCAGTCGTAAGCCTAAGTAAAACATATGTGTGGGTCACTATGTAATGTATCCCTGAAACCCACAACGAAAGTAAAAAACAAATGTCACAATGACGAAGAAAAGTAAATCAGTGAATAAATGGTTCAGATTACATGCTGCCCAGAAGACTATTAGAGTCATATCTTTCTTGAGATTCAAGAGCCAACTAATTGTTTTCCGTTTGTATTAAATAAGCGTTGATTTTTTGTTATATATATAAATGAGCTTTTCAGAGAATTAAAGTTAGCGCTGTAGTATCTTAGCTTAAAGTGAAATATTGCGTGCTTTGAGCTTTTCCATAATATTTGAGTCCTCCTTCCAAACAACTGTGTATTTTCTATTATCACCTTGTGTTCCCATTAGACTCTGGTACCGGCGAGATGTATTGATATTGCTACGACGCGTGTACAGCTTACTTAAGAACACGTGAGTGTGTATATACTGTGTACAAAT
>NW_013680370.1:0-698 GCF_000517525.1 Limulus polyphemus
TAATAATCAAATAGTTACTTTTATCATTGAGGAGTAATCATTAATAATCAAACAGTTACTTTTACCACTCAGGAGTAATCATTAATAATCAAATAGTTACTTTTATCATTGAGGAGTAATCATTAATAATCAAACAGTTTCTTTTACCACTCAGGAGTAACCATTAATAATCAAATAGTTACTTTTACCACTCAGGAGTAATCATTAATAATCGTATAGTTACTTTTACCATTCAGGAGTAATCATTAATAATCGTATAGTTACTTTTATCATTGAGGAGTAATCATTAATAATCAAATAGTCACTTTTATCATTGAGGAGTAATCATTAATAATCGTATAGTTACTTTTACCATTCAGGAGTAATCATTAATAATCAAATAGTTACTTTTACCATTCATGAGTAATCATTAATAATCAAATAGTTTCTTTTACCATTCAGGAGTAATCATTAATAATCAAATAGTTACTTTTACCATTCAGGAGTAATCATTAATAATCGTATAGTTACTTTTACCATTCAGGAGTAATCATTAATAATCATATAGTTACTTTAACCATTCATGAGTAATCATTAATAATCATATAGTTACTTTTACCATTCATGAGTAATCATTAATAATCAAATAGTTGCTTTTACCATTCATGAGTAATCATTAATAATCAAATAGTTACTTTTACCATTCATGAGTAATCATT
>NW_013680370.1:1651-3624 GCF_000517525.1 Limulus polyphemus
TATAATTACTTTTACCATTCAGGAGTAATTATTAATAATCAAATAGTTACTTTTACCATTCATGAGTAATCATTAATAATCATATAGTTACTTTAACCATTCAGAAATAATCATTAATAATCAAATAGTTACTTTTACCATTCAGGAGTAATCATTAATAATCATATAATTACTTTTACCATTCAGGAGTAATCATTAATAATCAAATAGTTACTTTTACCATTCAGGAGTAATCATTAATAATCATATAGTTACTTTAACCATTCAGGAGTAATCATTAATAATCAAATAGTTACTTTTATCATTGAGGAGTAATCATTAATAATCGTATAGTTACTTTTACCATTCAGGAGTAATCATTAACAATCATATAATTACTTTTACCATTCAGGAATAATCATTAATTATCACAAACAAAACAAATCTCTGTAGCCAGTTTCTGTATCAGGTTTTGTACATCGAAATAACTGGAAATTAAAATCTGGAAGTAACAAAAAGCACACTACGTCCAATTTTCAGACTGAATTAGTTATACCACTCATGATTTCATTAGATATCCAATAAACAAGATGATTGTACTATTTACAACCACTTTATAACATGAAATACAATTAGTATTAAGTAGTCCTTCATCTACTCACACTGTACAGAGAACAAAATAGTAATTACTACAGGTATTACTACACTTGCCTGAAGTGTACAATTGTCTGTTCGTTGTAGAAATTCAACAAACCGGGGAATTATTCCAGTCTGAATAACTTCATCAATTGGTGGGTTAGGTTCTAAAAAGATGAATTAAATTATAGCCACATTAAATATTGTTGCAATAACTACAACCTTACATAAAAAAAAGTTACACAATTAAAAAGTTCGGAGTGTCTGCCTAAAGCCCTTTTTCTCTGCATATGGCACTTTAAGTTTAACTTCAAATACAAAGTTTAACAAACTTCCGAGTGACCATAGTTCTGTGTATTATGTGCATATAGTGATATTCACATTTTTCCCTTTAAGTACCAGTTTCTGTTCCTTGTTGTCCGTGTACAGCTCACTAAGCCCTTAACTTCAGAAGTTTTTTTTTTATCGGAAAAGTTATTACCTTTTGATAAAAGCTTTCTAAACTTCTGGGTGGCTGCCAGCTGCTGTTCAGTGTTGTCCGTATAGAGTGATGCAACCATCTCGGGTGTAATCATTGGCTGAAATGAAACAATAAGTATAATATTACATGTATTTTTAAGAACTTATGAATGAAAGCAAAGATGAAAAAGTTATAATATACCAACCATACTACATCTAGCTGATGAGGAATTTTAAAAACTGACACAAACTTTAGTTACTAAACTCAAGAAAAGAAAGTTTAAAACATAAGATTCTACATCCATGTGTAATTATTTTGGCAAACGAGGAAACTACATCTGTTTAAGTGACGTAATCTGACTAAAATCCCATATAAAAACTGTTAAATACGATCATATAATCGAATGATATTTTAAAACATTTTTACCATGAATACAAATGTTAATCATTTCGAGGTAGAATATTTTTCTTTCTAACTAGTTTAATAATACGATAGAAAGTTAATCTCAAAAACACATTTACTCCGTCAAGTGGTTGCAGTGACGACAGTGAAATGTCTTAGTATGAAGGTGCTGGGAAGGTTTCTTTTAAATTCTCAGTGATGAGTTAATTGAAAACTTCTTAATATGCAGGCATCCATTTGCAGCTAAAGAAAATATTGTTTAATCAAGGTAATATCACATTCAGTTTGTACCAACTTTTATTGTTCTTTCTACTGTAAGAAGCAAACCGTATTCTTATTTCTACCTTATAATGGCTGGAGACGGCTTGAGTGGGTAATGAAGAAAAACTTTAATATAAGTTTAACATAACAGCAAATCTACAACGTTTCGACAAGGGTTTTTCATTATCAGGGACACAAAAACCTGTTGAAAACTTTTTCATTTTCTTTTTTTTTT
>NW_013680370.1:4092-6764 GCF_000517525.1 Limulus polyphemus
AAAAAAAAAAGAAAATGAAAAAGTTTTCAACAGGTTTTTGTGTCCCTGATAATGACAAAACCTTGTCGAAACGTTGTACATTTGCTGTTATGTTAAACTTATATTAAAGTTTTTCTTCATTACCCACTCAAGCTGTCTCCAGCCATTATTAGTCTCAAAGTGGGTTCCTCGTCATCGAATTTATTTCTACCTTGTTCCGGTGAAGAATCATTGATTTAACCCTTTCACTACCGTATTTACAAATAACCCCCCCAAACGGCATTCTTTTAGATGCACACTAAAAAAAACAGACACATACATTTTAATATTTTGTTACATAGCTAAAACTGATAAGCATTCGGAAAGTTCAAAGGAAAGGGAGATCCTTTTTTGTTCTTGCCGGTACAAAATTTCTAACTTACGTGGCAGTGCTCTACAGGAAGGCACGTACGTGCTCGTTGCAGTGAAGGAGTTAGAGACCAAGTTGCACAACTTTTGAGAAGAGCTTTTCCATGTGCGACTCTCGGAATATTTTCAGAAATACCTTGAGACTTTTTCATCTTTTTGTCTTACAAAAATAAAATTGCCCATATAATGAGGTCATAAGCCCTCTCACTATGGGCTTGGTGGATTACACCGACCTTGTGCCCACAAAGTAACCATCAGTTCCCATATTATAACTTTTAATATGTTTTGTATATCTTCACGAAATCTAGCAAGCTTTCAGTAAACATTACCAGTCAAAGTGTTACTGCTCCAAGTCAAAAGTGATTTTCATGTTTAGATTAAAAAATACTTTTCTTCACCTGAAAACTGTCCAATTTCACTATATCTTAAAGAAATAAACATTTTTTTCAGAACTTTATATTTTATCTGTTATTTTCTCAATATGCATTTAATAATTGATTTGACCAATCTCATAACCACCATAAAAAAATATACATCTAAATTACCCCCCCCCCTTTTTTTTTCTGTCTAGAATGACTGCAACTTGTAACAGAAAACCTTAATAGCTTAAAAGATTGTAACAGTATACATGTGTTTATACTTATATTTTACTGTTTTATTGCCCTTTGACCCATGTGTAACTAATAATCCCACCACACAAGTTGTAAAAAACATGTAGCTCTAGTTACCATATTACATTATGTAATGCACAAGCTGCTTCCAAAAATTATTGTTATTATTAATTTTCTTTGTCTTACCTAATTTAGCCTAATAAGTTTTTAATTTTTACATTTTAGTTACTTTTATGATAATAGATAAAGAATACACATGAAAAACAAGAAATATAGTACTTACCTGGGTCCACTTGTATTTTTGCTGTTGACTGTCAATGAAAGTAGTTAAACCTACTGTTTTATACTAACGGTACTGATACACAAAATTTTTATTTAATTAAATAAATGCACCTAAGAACAGAATAACACGCACAAAGTAAACAATGTCATATAACTATCAAAATTCAACAGGCTTTTTAACTATGCAATAGAGAGCCTTTAGAAATATAGCTAAGCTTGTCAATGTTAATACCACAAGAGTAATTTTCTAACTGGAGGCAAAATGGACGATATTCAGGGCAGAAAACAATTTAGTATGATACATCATTTTATAGATTACAACTTTGGCTTTCTGTTGGTTATAAATAATATGGTATAAAATGTCAAAGAGTGTTATTGGCAAACTGTGAAAGACAGGATTTGACAGGTGGGCATGGCAAGTTGGTCTGATTTTCTAATTTATGGCTCTGTAAACAAATAAGATAGAAGTCTATAAATATTTTGCTTTGCCTAAATAATATCTACTTTATAATAAGCAGTTTACTTTAAATTCCGTACTTCTCAGAGGGGTGGTAAATAACATTAGAGACTGGAAAAGGCTTAAATAATAAAATCACAATTCTCATACTGGGAAGATTGAAGATGTTTTAAATATTTCCTTATAAATTAAGAACTTAGAACATAAATAATATTAAAATTTGGTTTATTAACTACATTTGTATACCACGTTTATTCATATACAATGAAAATAAGGTAGTTTAAATTTTGAATGTAGCTCTAAAATGTAATGACATGCATTTTGACCTACCCATAATGAGAGAGTTATTGCTTATAAATATGCCTGTCCTTTCTGCTCAAAAATGTAGATCAGCTCCACTACCCAAATTCACATCAAAAAAATTGTGTACACAGACCATCTGCTCTTCACAACAACTTGTGAACAGGGATCATCTGCTCTTCATAACAACTTGTGAACAGGGATCATCTGCTCTTATAACAACTTGTGAACAGGAATCATCTGCTCTTCATAACAACTTGTGAACAGGGATCATCTGCTCTTTATAACAACTTGTGAACATGGATCACCTACTCTTTATAACAACTTGTGAACAAGGATCACCTACTCTGTATGACAACTTGTGAATATGGATCATCTGCTCTTTATAACAACTTGGGAATATGGATCATCTACTCTTTATAACAACTTGTGAACAAGGATCATCTGCTCTGTATGACAACTTGTGAACAAGGATCATCTGCTCTTTATAACAACTTGTGAACAGGGATCATCTACTCTGTATGACAACTTGTGAACAAGGATCATCTGCTCTGTATGACAACTTGTGAACAGGGATCATCTGCTCTTTATAACAACTTGTGAACAGGGATCATCTACTCTGTATGACAACTTGT
>NW_013680371.1:0-1136 GCF_000517525.1 Limulus polyphemus
TATACGTCTAGAACTAAAACTTTTTCCACGTTCAGTTGTTTGATATACGTCTAGAAATAAAACTTTTTCCACGTTCAGTTGTTTGATCATACTTCATGTTGTCTCTCTACAAAGTAGTCAGTAAGGTCTGTCACTAAGTTGTTTTGTATCAGAATCAAACAAACAGCAATTACCGTTAACAACAAAATCCTGTGGAATTATGGGAATTTTAATACATAGGAAAAAAAATGACTATTTGTGAAAAACAGGGTTTACCACAAAATGAAAATTGCTTGTGCATACAGACATAAAATTTGGCTTATTTAAGCTATTGCAAGTCCTTGATGTATACCACGAGATGGCGCAACGGTTGTAAATGCTCAATAACTACTTACATAATTGAATGTGAACTGGTCATACATATCATTTATAAATTGAGATTTATTCATATAAATTAAAAGCACAAGTTCAAAAGGAACATGTTTAAAAACCATGATATTTCTGTTTCGTCAAAGAGCTTGACAAAAATTAGTTCTTTACCTTTGTTATTGTATTTTAAGGTACATAATGTGAACAAAGCATATCTATACACAAACTTGGGTACATAAATTCACTTTTAAATAACGACAATCTTAATGTCCACTATTATAAAGACTCATTACGTTTGTTAAAAGGATGTGACAGAAAATCTGACTTCAACAACCAGGTCCTCCGTCAAAAATACAAAAAAATATAAAAAAAGGTGCCATACAAACTAAAGACAATATGTATTGAGACTAGTTTGTTTGTTTCAGAATTTTCATACAAATATACATAAAGGTCTATCTGCGCATGACCGGCTAGTTTTGAAATGTTAATGTAGATGTTAGAGGGCAGCTAGTCAATAGAACCCACCGCCAATTCTTCAGATAATCTTGTCTGATCGAAAGTGGGACATAACGGTTACTCTTATAGTGCACTCACAGCCCCAAAATGCAGAATACATTTTGCGGCATTGAACCACTAACAACGAACCCTCGGAATCATAGTTCGAGCACGTTAGCTACTATGTCACGCATCTGAGTCGTAATAAGAAGTTTTGGAGTAGTTTTAGCTCTGAGAGAGGATAGTAAGTTTAGATATTTGTTGGGACGAATTAAACTTATCATTTACTTCTC
>NW_013680371.1:2136-4467 GCF_000517525.1 Limulus polyphemus
AACGTTTACTTCTCTGTAACGAGATCATGTTTTTAACTACAGTAAGTTTTGCCTTCTTGTAAATGTGTAAAACAATGAACAATTCTTTACCATATCTAATTGGAGAAAAACAGAGATGCAATGATTATAACATTTTTTTTTGTACAATAAATTTATTGTGAACAATATGATTACCTTGTGCAAAATAACCGATTCACTATCCAATCTTCTACTCCAAAATATGCGTCCCCTGTGCCTCAGCAGTAAATCTGAAGGCTTATAACGCTAAAAATCTGGTATTAGGCGTTCCACTCGCAATCTGAGGGTCGCGGGTTCGAATCCCCGTCACACCAAGACATGCTCGCCGTTCAGCCGTGGGGGCGTTATAATGTGACGGTCAATTCCATTATTCGTTGGTAAAAGAGTAGTCCAATAGTTGGCGGTGGGTGGTGATGACTAGCTGCCTTCCCTCTAGTCTTACACTGCTAAATTAGGGACGGCTAGCGCAGATAGTCCTCGTGTAGCTTTGCGCTAAATTCAAACAAACAAATGGAAATGAAATATAATTAAACTTTTCAAATACTCGTAAACTATGTGTAACGAAGCAGCATGGTGGATAATTAAGTGATAATAATAATGTTGTATAATTTATTATGGAGAAACAACCGTAATAAACAAGGTAACAAAAAGCTGTGGAATGTAAAAATGATCTATTAAAAACATGCAACAGTGCACTGACTGACAAGAAGTAGTCTAATTATAATGACAGTGTTCCCCTGGCGAGTTATTGGGAAACTAAACCTCTCTAGCTGCCAAGCATTAGGTCGTACGTTAAGATAGGACAACAATCTCAGAAAATGTTTCCCCAAATATGTCACTGAAAACAACAGAAAATAAGAAGTTTGGAGAATAAGATTATGGTGTAAACTGACAACGGAAAACAAGAAACAACAAGTTTGGAGAATAAGATTATGGTGTAAACTGACAACGGAAAACAAGAAACAACAAGTTTGGAGAAGATTATGATTTGAACTCACAACGGAACTTTGAACCCTTCTTCAGTACAAACTTTGAAATGCCATGAGTCCTCTCAAAACCAGAAGAAAGAAGAAGCCCATTAAAACAAGACCACACGTCAGTTACACTGAGAGAAGGCTTAATTACTAGTTAACTGTCTCATACGTACACGAGACCACACGTCAGTTACACTGAGAGAAGGCTTAATTACTAGCTAACTGTCTCATACGTACAGAAGACCACACGTCAATTACACTGAGAGAAGGCTTAATTACTAGCTAACTGTCTCCTACGTACACAAGACCACACGTCAATTACACTGAGAGACTTAAGGCAAGAGTTGGCGGTGGGTGGTGTTTACTAGCTGCCTTCACTCTAGTGTACCACTTCAAACTGTCTCCTACGTACACAAGACCACACGTCAATTACACTGAGAGACGGCTTAAGGCAAGAGTTGGCGGTGGGTGGTGTTTACTAGCTGCCTTCACTCTAGTGTACCACTTCAAACTGTCTCCTACGTAAGGTACTTCGTGCATTTCTATTTCTTCGTCGAAATACAAACTTAATGTTCACAGCACTGAACTAATTAACTAATTCATGTAATTAAAGACTCAATCATCCAATATAACCAACTTAACTTACTTTGTACATGTGGCTCAAATTGTTTCCTAAACTTTCAAGAAGGTTCTAATTATCAAGACCACACCAATCATATTATGTTAATCTTCCTTTTAGGTAAACACCAATATAATATATTGTTGTTTTTTTAAACATACCAAAATATCAATATGATAATATTTTACTCTTTCGAAACAAACATTGAATATATCTTTATTCAGAATACCTGAAAACCATTATGTCGCTTCACAGAGTATAGAGTACTACTTGTAATGTAGTTGGAGATGTGACGGAGATGTAAAACATTCTCTAACGAGACACTAACATGTTATCCACATAAGTTAGTGCTAGAATTATTCTCTAACGAGACACTAACATGTTATCCACATAAGTTATCTCGTTAGAGAATAATTCTAGCACAATACATGTTATCCAAATAAGTTAGTGCTAGAATTGTTCTCTAACGAGACACTAACAAGTCATAAAGACAAGTTAGTGCTAGAATTATTCTTTAACGAGACACTAACAAGCCATAAAGATAAGTTAGTGCTAGAATTATTCTTTAACGAGACACTAACAAGTTATTCACATAAGTTAGATCTAGAATTATTCTTTAACGAGATACTAACATGTTATCCACATAAGTTAGTGCTAGAATTATTCAGTAACGAGACACTAACATGTTATCCACATAAGTTAGTGCTAGAATTATTCTCT
>NW_013680371.1:5467-7342 GCF_000517525.1 Limulus polyphemus
ATCCACATAAGTTAGTGCTAGAATTATTCAGTAACGAGACACTAACATGTTATCCACATAAGTTAGTGCTAGAATTATTCTCTAACGAGACACTAACATGTTATCCACATAAGTTAGTGCTAGAATTATTCTCTAACGAGACACTAACAAGTCATAAAGATAAGTTAGTGCTAGAATTATTCTTTAACGAGACACTAACAAGTCATAAAGACAAGTTAGTACTAGAATTATTCTTTAACGAGACACTAACAAATCATAAAGACAAGTTAGTGCTGATAATCTCTATACCTTGTTAATTTAACGATCCCTTCATATTGTACGTTTTGGCCTTCTCTTTCCCTACTTATCTAGTTATAAATAAGTATCACTACATTTTCTTATATCATCATGTGTAGTTTCTGAGAGGGCGCTACTACTTGTTTACCAACAGATGTTTCATGTTTCTAAGTAAAGAAGAAGAACGATCCATACCCTCTACACTGGTATGGTCAACAATGTATTGAAAGATATAATGACTTGACAATTAACATACATCTAACGTCAAACAAAGAATACCTGTAACTGGGTTTATCTAATTATTTGTGTCACTATCTTGCTGCTAAAATTGTTAGGCTTGGCTTCTATACGCACTCTTATGGAAATCTGACCGAACACCTAGGTGCGCTCAATGATATCGAGTTTAAATCCCCTCCCCGAACATACTTGTCTTTTCAGTCGTTATAATGTACGATCAACCCCACTTTTCGTTGGTAAAAGAGTAACCCAAGAGCTGGCGGTGGGTGGTGTTTACTAGCTGCCTTCACTCTAGTGTACCACTTCAAAATTAGGGACGGCTAGCGCAATGGGTTTGCATGAAAAATTCAACAAAAATATATGCTTTAAGCCTTGTGTTTACCACATGCTGTAAGCCTTGTGTTTACCATATGCTGCAAGCCTTGTGTTTACCACATGCTGTAAGCCTTGTTTTTACTATAAGCAGTCGATGACTACTTCACCCTACCTTCCCTCTATAAACCTCAAGTCATATCTGTTGTGCAAGAATGCATGAAGCCGTGCTATAGTTTTCAAATAAGCCAAGTATTTCTGTCAACGTTGAATCATCTGGAAAAAAGTTTAATCAGCAAAAACAAAACAAAATGTTTTTAATCTTATTCCGACAGTAACTGGTGATATGATTCTTCAATGCATATCTATCAGACGACACGCATAAGATAGGATAAAGTCACGTGCGGCGGTTAACAATGATATCTACAGTTTCCTGGTGTTAGTCGTCACCATTCTCTTTCTAGTCCATGGTAAGAAATGGTAAAGTCACGCGCGGCGGTTAACAATGATATCTACACTTTCCTGGTGTTAGTCGCCACCATATTTTTTCTAGTCCATGGTAAGAAATGGTAAAGTCACGTGCAGCGGTTAACAATAATATCTATAGTTTCCTGGTGTTAGTCGCCACCATATTCTTTCCAGTCCATGGTAAGAAATGGTAAAGTCACGTGCAGCGGTTAACAATAATATCTACAGTTTCCTGGTGTTAGTCGCCACCATTCTCTTTCCAGTCCATGGTAAGAAATGGTAAAGTCACGTGCGGCGGTTAACAATGATATCTACAGTTTCCTCGTGTTAGTCGCCACCATTCTATTTCTAGTCCATGGTAAGAAATGGTATAGTCACGTGCGACGGTTAACAATGATATCTACAGTTTCCTGGTGTTAGTCGTCACCATTCTCTTTCTAGTCCATGGTAAGAAATGGTAAAGTCACGCGCGGCGTTTAACAATGATATCTACAGTTTCCTGGTGTTAGTCGCCACCATATTTTTTCTAGTCCATGGTAAGAAATGGTAAAGTCACGTGCGGCGGTCAACAATAATATCTAC
>NW_013680372.1:0-3608 GCF_000517525.1 Limulus polyphemus
CCAACATACTCGTCTTTAGCCTTACTTGGTATAACTGCTTCATGAACACCTAGGTGTAACTCTAGTTACCGAATTTATTACCACCATACACATCTTTAGCCTTACTTGGTACAACTACTCCATGAAAACCTAGGTGTAACTCTAGTTACAGAATTTGTAACCACCATACTCATCTGTAGCGTTATTTGGTACAAGAGCTCCACGAACACCTAGGTGTAACTATAGTTACCGAATTTATAACCACCATACTCATCTTTAGCGTTATTTGGTACAACTACTCTATGAACACTTAGGTGTAGCTCTAGTTACAGAATTTATAACCACCATACTCGTCTTTAGCCTTACTTGGTACAACTAGTCCATGAACAATTAGGTGTCACTCCAGTTATCGAATTTATAACCACCAAATTCATCTTTACCCTTACTTGGTACAACTACTCTATGAACACTTAGGTGTAACTCTAGTTACAGAATTTATAACCACCATACTCGTCTTTAGCCTTACTTGGTACAACTACTCCATGAACACCTAGGTGTAACTATAGTTAACGAATTTATAACCACCATACTCATCTTTAGCGTTATTTGGTACAACAACTCCACGAACACCTAGGTGTAACTATAGTTACCGAATTTGTAACCACCATACTCATCTGTAGCGTTATTTGGTACAATAACTCCACGAATACCTAGGTGTAACTCTAGTTACCGAATTTATAACCACCATACTCATCTTTATCCTTACTTGGTAAAACTACTCCATGAACACTTAGGTGTCACACTAGTTACCGAATTTATAACCACAATACTCATCTTTAGTCTTACTTGGTACAACTACTTTTTGAACACCGAGGTGTAACTCTAGTTTCTGAATGTGTAGCCCCATAATCATCTTTAGCGTTATTTGGTACAACATTTCCACGAACACCTATGTGTAACTCTAGTTATTGAATTTATAATCACCTTACTCATTTTTAACCTTACTTGGTATATCTACTCCATGAACACCTAGGTGTAACTTTAGCTATAGAATTTATAACCACCATTCTCATCTTTAGCCTTACTCGGTACAACTACTCCATGAACACTTAGGTGTAACTATAGTTACCGAATTTTTAATCATCATACTCATCTTTAGCCTTACTTTGGAACAACTACTCCATGAACACCTATGTGTAACTCTAGTTACTGAATGTGTAACCCCATACTCATCTTTAACGTTATTTGGTACAACATCTCTACGAACATCTAGGCGTAGCTCTAGTTACCGAATTTACAACCACCATACTCATCATTGGCCTTACTTGGTACAACATCTCCACGAACACCTAGGCGTATCTCTAGTTACCGAATTTACAACCACCATCCTCATCTTTAGCCTTACATGGTACAACTACTCCATGAACACTTAGGTGTAACTCTAGTTACAGAATTTATAACCACCATACCCATCTTTAGCCTTACTTGGTACAACTAATCCATGAACAATTAGGTGTAACTCTAGTTACTGATTTTATAACCAACATACTCGTCTTTAGCCTTACTTGGTACAACTGCTCCATGAACACCTATGTGTAACTCTAGTTTCTGAATTTATAACCAACATACTCGTCTTTAGCCTTACTTGGTACAACTGCTCCATGAACACATAGGTTTAACTCTAGTTACTGAATTTCTAACCAACCTATTCGTCTTTTGCCTTACTTGGTACAACTACTCCATGAACACTTAGGTGTAACTCTAGTTACCGAATTTCTAACCACCATAGTCATCTTTAGAGTTATTTGGTACAACAACTCCACGAATACCTAGGTGTAACTCTAGTTACCGTATATATATCCACCATTCTCATCTTTAGTCTTATTTGGTACAACTACTCCATGAACACCTAGGTGTAACTCTAATTTCCGAATTTATAATAACCATACTCATCTTTAGCCTTACTTGGTACAACTACTCCATAAACACCTACGTGTAACTCTCGTTACCGAATTTATAATCATCATACTCATATTTAACGTTACTTGGAACAACTACTCCATGAACACCTATGTGTAACTCTAGTTACCGAATGTGTAACCCCATACTCATCTTTAGCGTTATTTGGTACAACATATCCACGAACACCTAGGCGTAGCTCTAGTTACCGAATTTACAACCACCATACTCATCTTTAGCCTTACTTGGTACAACTACTCCATGAACACCTAGGTGTAACTCTAATTTCCGAATTTATAATAACCATACTCATCTTTAGCCTTACTAGGTACAACAACTCCACGAACACCTATGTAGTTACCGAACTTATAACCACCATACTCATCTTTGGCGTTATTTGGTACAAAAGCTAAACGAACAACTTGGTGTAACTCTAGTTACCGAATTTATAACCACCATACTCATCTTTTGCGTTACTTGGTACAACTACTCCATGAACACCTATTTGTAACTCTAATTAAAGAATTTATAACCACTATACTCATCTTTAGTCTTACTTGGTACAACTACTCCATGAACACGTAGGTTTAACTCTAGTTGCCGAATTTATAACCACCATACTCATCTTTAGCCTTACTTGGTAGAACTACTCCATGAACACTTAGGTGTAACTCTAATTTCCGAACTTATAACCAACATACTCATCTTTAGCCTTACTTGATACAACTACTCCATAAACACATAGGTGTAACTCTAGTTACCGAATTTGTAACCTTCATACTCGTCTTTAGCGTTATTTGGTACAACAACTCCAGGAACACCTAGGTGTAACTCTAGTTACCGAATTTGTAACCACCATACTCATCTATAGCGTTTTTTGGCACAACTGCTCCAAGAACACCTAGGTGTAACTCTAGTTACTGAATTTATAACCATCCTACTGATCTTTAGCCTTACTTGGTACAACTACTCTATGAACACTTAGGTTTAACTCTAATTACCGAATTTATAACCACCATATTCATCTTTAGCCTTACTTGGTACAACACTCCATGGACACATAGGTGTAACTCTAGTTACCGAATTTATAACCACCATACTCATCTTTAGCGTTATTTGGGACAACTACTCCATGAACATCTAGGTGTGACTCCAGTTACAAAATTTATAACCACCATACTCATCTTTAGCCTAACTTGGCACAACTGCTCCATGAACACTTAGGTATAACTATAGTTACCGAATTTATAACCACCATACTCATCTTTAGCGTTATTTGGTACAAATGCTCCACGAACACCTAGGTGTAACTCTAATTTCGGAATTTATAACAACCATACTCATCTTTAGCCTTACTTGGTACAACTACTCCATAAACACCTACGTGTAACTCTAGTTAACTAAATTATAATCATCATACTCATCTTTAGCGTTACTTGGAACAACTACACCATGAACACCTATGTGTAACTTTAGTTACCGAATGTGTAACCCCATACTATTCTTTAGCTTTATTTGTTACAACATCTCCACGAACACCTAGGTGGAACTCTAGTTACCGAATTTATAACCACCATACTCATGTTTTGCCTTACTTGGTACAACTACTCCATGAACACCTAGGTGTAACTCTAGTTACAGAATTTATAACCAACATACTCGTCTTTAGC
>NW_013680372.1:4418-6148 GCF_000517525.1 Limulus polyphemus
GTTACATAAATTATAACCACCATACTCATCTTTAGCCTTACTTGGTACAACTACTCCATGTACACCCAGGTGTAACTCTAGTTACAGAATTTATACGAACCATACTCATCTTTAGCGTTATTTGGTACAACATCTCCACGAACACCTAGGTGGAACTCTAGTTACCGAATTTATAACCACCATACTCATCTTTAGCCTTACTTGGTACAACTACTCCATGAACACCTAGGTGTAACTGAAGTTACAGAATTTATGACCACCATACTCATCTTTAGCTTTATTATGAATTCGGTAACTAGAGTTACACCTAGGTGTTCATGTAGTAGTTGTACCAAGTATGGCTAAAGTTGAGTATGGTGGCTATAAATTCTGTAACTAGAGTTACACCTAGGTGTTCATGGAGTAGTTGTACCAAGTAAGGCTAAAGATGAGTATGGTGGTTATAATTTCGGTAACACGAGTTACACCTAGGTATTCGTTGAGTTGTTGTATCAAAATAACACCATACTCATCTTTAGCCTTACTTGGTACAACTACTCCATGAACACTTATGTGTAACTCTAGTTTCTGAATTTATAACCAACATACTCGTCTTTAGCCTTACTTAGTATAACTGCTTCATGAACACCTAGAAGTAACTCTAGTTACTGAATTTATAACCAACCCATTCGTCTTTAGCCTTATTTGGTATAACAACTCCACGAATACCTAGGTATAACTCTAGTTACCGAATTTATAACCCCATACTCATCTTTACACTTACTTGGTACAACAACTCCACGAACACCTAGGTGTAACTATAGTTACTGAATTTCTAACCACCATACTCATCTTTAGAGTTATTTGGTACAACAACTCCACGAATACCTAGGTGTAACTCTAGTTACCGATTTTATAACCATCATACTCATCTTTACACTTACTTGGTACAACAACTCCACGAACACCTAGGTGTAACTATAGTTACCGAATTTATAACCACCATACTCATATTTAGCGTTATTTGGTACAAGAGCTCCACGAACACCTAGGTGTGACTCAACTTACAGAATTTATAACCACCATACACATCTTTAGCCTTACTTGGTACAACTACTCCGTAAACACCTAGGTGTAACTCTAGTTACCGAATTTGTAACCACCATACTCATCTTTTGCGTTATTTGGTACAACAACTCCACGAATACCTAGGTGTAACTCTAGTTACCGAATTTGTAACCACCATACTCATCTTTTGCGTTATTTGGTACAACAACTCCACGAACACCTAGGTGTAACTCTAGTTACCGAATTTGTAACCACCATACTCATCTGTAGCGTTATTTGGTACAATAACTCCACGAGTACCTAGGTGTAACTCTAGTTACCGAATTTATAACCACCAAACTCATCTTTAGCCTTACTTGGTACAACTACTCCATGAACACTTAGGTGTCACTCTAGTTACCGAATTTTTAACCACAATACTCATCTTTAGTCTTACTTGGTACAACTACTCTTTGAACACCTAGGTGTAACTCTAGTTATTGAATTTATATCCACCATACTCATCTTTAGCCTTACTTGGTATATCTACTCCATGAACACCTAGGTGTAACTCTAGCTACAGAATTTATAAACACCATTCTCATCTTTAGCCTTACTCGGTACAACTACTCTATGATCACTTAGGTGTAACTATAGTTACCGAATTTATAATTATCATACTCATCTTTAGCCTTACTTTGGAA